>NW_005054323.1:3934820-3936239 GCF_000277835.1 Geospiza fortis
TTAGAAAATTACCTCAGTCTTCCGAAGTATAATGAAGAAATATCCAGAAGGTATGAAGTCTGTTGCAGTCAAAACAAGAGGAGATCAACAGAAACAGATTTCCCAGTATCTCAGTTATCTCTCTTTCCTTTAAAAGTCTGATATGATTTCCTTATAAAATATGACAGGATGTCTGCCTCTTCCAGTGACGACATATTCTTGTATTTTACTCATTGTCTAGTTTCACTCATATTTGACAGAAAGGTGAAGATCCCATAGGCAATCCAGTTTCCATGAGCTACATGGAAGCAGGTACCTTAGTGCAGAGCAAATCGTTCCTATCAAGTGCCTCTGTTTAAAAAGAGGTCAATGACCTTCTGCACTTTTAAGCATAGAGAATTCATGGGAGGGAGAGACAGAGACATTATAAATGACATGAAGGCTTTCAATTTGTGAAGCAGAGAACTGTTCTAAGTTCAACTTCTTCAGCTTGTGGAGCTCCCTATATTTGCTTTTCCTGCCTGGCTAGCTGGCTGGCTTTTGCAGTAACTAAAGCCTTTTCTGTAGCAGCAGTCACGCAAGTGTTGGGGTTAGCAAAACCAGGGAGTGTTGGAGGGTATGGTTCTGAAGACACAGATTGCCTGCTACAAGCTCCTACCCAGAGACCCCAGGCTGGGGCTGAGGTAGGCACCAGTCCAGTGGCAGTGCCAGCTATAGGCAGGCAGCAGGGGGTGGAGGACTGATTGTTATCCAGGTGACTGCTCCCCAGCAGGGCTAACAGTTTAGCAGTGCTGCATATACAGTCAGCCTCCTGAGTGGAATAACTATATGAATTTTTAAACAACAAGAAAAAACTGACTTGTTGTCATGGTTTGACACTGGCACAATGCCAGTGCCCCATGAAAATATACTTCCCTGGTGTTCGCTGTGAGATGTGACCAGGAAATAAGCAAAGCAGGCCTCTACCTTAGAAAAAAGTTTATTAACTAAACTACAAAAGGAAAAAAAAACCACACACACACACGCACACACACACCTGGAAAATGAAAACTCCACGAAAAGCATTTCCTCTCCCCCCCCCCACATTTCCAATACATCTTCCAAATTTCAAATCTCCATCCATCACCCTGTAAATACTCAATTCCAGTCCATCAAGAGGAGAGGAGTCCTTCTTGGGGCCATGGTGACCTCTTCCTTGCATGCCCAGCGCTCCCACCACTGGACAAGGAACAGAGCTGCTTCAAGGGTTATCCTTTTAAGGGTGCTTTGACCAGTTCCAAAAAAAGCACAGTTTTCTCTCATCTCGGGACCTCTTGTCCCCCCCATACTTGTCTACCCCCTGGGGCCGGGGGGTCTCCAAAACTGAACCCTCTCAGTTCTGAGCCATCGCCTCCCCCCTGCATGCAGCCTCTGTGTCGCGAGGAAGCACGGTTCTGTCCA
>NW_005054323.1:3936899-3946517 GCF_000277835.1 Geospiza fortis
AAAGCATCTGAAGGGCAGCTTTAAGGAATTCCAGCCACATCAGACAGAAGGTCAGCCTCACTGGGGGTCCAATTTAAATGTCTCTATGCTAATGCAGACAGCAGCATGGGGAATAACCAGGAGCAACAAGAAACGTGCGCCCACCTGAAAGACTGTGGCTTTACTGGCATCACAAAAACATGGTGAGATGACTCCTATGACTGGAGTGTTGGAACGGAAGGAGTAGGCTCTTTAAGAAGGGTGCGCAGGGGAGGCAGGGAGGCAGTCTTGCCCTCTATGTCAGTGACCATCTGGAGTGAATGGAGCTCCGCCAGGAGCTGGATAAAGAGCTTAGAGCTTATGGGTCAACAATAAAGGGAAGGCAAGGACAGGTCACTTTATAGTGGAAGTCTGCTGCAGGCCACCTGACCAGGAAGACTGAGCCAATGAGGCCCTCTAAGACAGAGAGGAGCAGCCTCACATTCACAAACCCTGGTACTCATGGGGAACTTCAACACCCTGACATCTGTCAGAAGGAGATTTGGTTGCCCAAGACAGGGAGAGGACCAAGGTACTCAACAGCTTTTTTGCCTCCATCTTCACCAGCAAACGCTCCAGTTGTGTAAAGGTGAGATCAGAGACTGGAAGAATGAAGAACTGCCTGCTCTAGAAGACTGGGTTTGAGGAAAAAGGAGGTTCACAAGTCCATGGGACCTGATAAGATACATCTACAGGTCTTGATGGAACTGGCCGAGGAAATAGCTAAGCCACTGTCCACCATATTTTGAAAAGTCATGGCAGTCTGGTGAAGTTCCCACTGAATGGAAAGTGGGAAAAAGGGGAAAAAAACACCTCATCTTTTAAAGGGTAAATAGTCATGGTAACATCCCTGTCTCTCAGCTGGAAAGACATGGATTTGACATATTGACTACTCAGTGGATAAGGAATTTTCTGGAGTTGCAGTCAATGGTTTGATGTCCAAGTGGAGACCAGGGATGAGTGGGGTTCCTCAGGTGTCAGTATTTGTAGCAGCCCAGTTTAACATCTTCACCAGTGTCATGGACAGTGGTATTGAGTGCACATCCAGCAAGGCTGCTGACAACACCAAGCTGTGTGGTGCAGTCAACACGCTGGATGGAAGGGATGCCAACCAGAGGGACCTTGACAGGCCTGAGAAGTGGGCCTGTGTGAACCTCATGAATTCCAACAAAGTGAAGTGCAAGGTTCCAAACTGGGTCAGGGCCATGCCAAGTACAAACAGGCAGGGTGGAGAAGGACTTGGGATTGGTGGTGGATGAGAAGCTCACTATGACCTAACAATATACTGTACACTACACTACTCTGTACTACAGTACTTGCAGCCCAGAGACACATCTGCATCCTGGGCATCCAAAGCAGTATGGCCAGCAGGGCATGGGAGAGGATTTGCTTAACATGGTAGGATTTTTCATCTGGGTACTAAGCAACTTCAGACATTAAATAGACTGAGAAGCACCTTACATTTTAGAATTTTTTAACACAGTCTTTATTAAGAAGACTATCAGGATTATATCAAGAAGGAAATTTGGCATCTGTTTTCTCCTATTGAGGACATATGGGAAGAAACATACAGAAAGATAGCTGACCTTTATATTTGAACTGCAGACTTAATACTGATGGAGGGTAACAGTTTTATAAAGTCATCCTTCTCCAATGGTTGCCTATTGGATTAACTCCTAGTGTTCTGATTAAAGTTCAACTAAGCACATTTTCAGGGACAAAAGATACAAATTTTCTTTCTCTAGTGAGAAACTTCAACAGAAATGTGCAATAATCCGCCACTTCTCATGGTTTTATCATGGATCTCTAGTGGCAGAGAATTACACTAAGAAGACATTTCCAGAGGCCTTTCCCCAGTGGTGACTGAAAGCAGGAGAATCCTTGCAACCTGTCTTTCTCATAGTATCCAACTAGCAATGGCCTGATGAATTTGCATCATAAGCCTCACCCACTGAGATTTTATCTGCTTTTAAAGCCTTCCATCTTGAAGCAAGGTGTTGTGATTTGACACTGGCCAAAAGCCAGGCACCTAAGAAAAAATTATTCACTCATTTTCCTCTGCTATAGTTGAGCAGAGGAGGGGGAAAGAAAACCCCAAGGGTTCATGAGTTGAGATAAAAATGAGGAAGAAACACTCTAAAGGCAAAATAGGCTCAAATTTAAACAGTATAGATAAAATTTATTAATAAAATTAAAAGATGACAATGACAACTAAACTAAATCTTTAGAACACCTTCTTTTCCCAGTCCCTCCCTCTTTTTCACCAACAGCATACAGAGACAAAGCATAGGTTTTTAGTCAGTTTGTTATTTCTACAAATCTTTCTTCAGTTCGCTTAGGGAAAGGAACTGCTGTGCTGTGGGGTCCTTCCTATGGAAGACAGTCCTCTGTGAGCTTCTCCAGACTGGTTTTAATTTTCACAGGTAGCAGTCCCACCCGACCTGCTGCAACGTGAGTTCCCCCCATGGGCAAACAGTCTTTCCACAACTGTTTTGCATGGGTCATTAGCTCATGGGGTGTAGTCTTTTAAAGATGAGCTGTTCTAGTTTGGAAGCAAGAGTCCTCTATCTTCTTTCTCAGTTTGAGTTTCCCACTAGATTATAGCTTTTCAGCATCGACTCTCTCTAGTGTAAATGTGGCCACAGCTCTCCACAGAGAGCAGCAGGCACAACTTTCCCAGGAAAAATCCTGGGGAAAGCTGTGAGAAAGCTCACAAAAGAAGAAAAAACAATTCTTATCTTCACTTGCTGTGTCTGTTGTTTGTCACATGTGGAATGTGTTATGGAGATTGTTTATGGAAGAGGGATTTCTTAATTGGGCTCTGGTGATGGTTGTTTGAATTGATTGACCAGTTACGCCAAAGCGATGTTGTGACTGTCTGTAAGGGGTCACGGGTTTTTCACTAGTATAGTACTAGTATAGTGTAATATAGTATGGCCTAATAAAGCATTGAACAGTCTTCTGCAATCATGGAGTCAAGGCTCTTTATCCCCCGGCTGGGAGCCACCTTGCAACAATACATGAGGACCTTTACTCGCGTGCTGCAGGTGAATTCTGCATCCCCCCCTGCACTTCCTGAATTACAGGGGAACAGTTTGTTGTATTATAGTCCTCACCACAGTTTGCAGACAAATCTCACTTCCAATGTTTGGAGCACCTCCTCTCCTCGCCATGTTGTTCTCCTCATGTGTTTCCACTTTTTATTTTCTCTGACTCAGGAGAAAATGGCTGTCCGCAAGTTTGCTTGTTCTCAAGGTCCATCAATGGAAAAGTTCTTATAGGGTTTTCCAGTGTTGAAAGGTTGATCTCCTCAGGGCTGCATACCAGGGAGTTGCTCACCATGCTCCTTGCTGTTGGCCACGTGGTCCCTGTCAGCGCCAGACGGGCAGTGCCAGACTGTGCCGCAGCAATGCCTCTCTTCATGCAGGGCGCTGTAAAGGAAAAGCTGCTGCCACTGCTTCTGCACTTCCGCTGGCAGCACAGCTGGTTAAAAGTGGCTAAGCAGACAAATTACCTGACGAGCCATGGCGGTGGCCGCATGACCCAGGCGCGTGGTTCCAGCTGCAACGCCTCGGCTGTGTGGGCCCAGCAGCCGTGTGGCTGCTCATGGTGCCAGAAGGGCCATGGCACCTCCACACCCCTCCCAAGGAGAAGAAGGACTTCTGTTTTTTTCCTTCTTAAATATGTAATCACAGAGATGTTACCAACTTCTCTAATTGGGCCAACAAATGTCCATTGTCAGAGCCTTCACAGATTGGCTCTGCTGGACACAGTAGAAGTTTCGAGGAGCTTTCTCTCTCAGAGGCTCCTCCGTGGCATCCTCCACCCACACTAAAAGGCAGCACACAAGGAATAAATAATTTGCCTTACAGAGAACCTATCCTCCATGCTATCAACAAGACTTCTCTAATAGCTAGCATGAATTTGGTACTTGGGTACTATGGTGTGTACCAACTGTCTGCCCACTTTTCTTAAAGCTTTGGCCTTATAAAAGCAAGATCCAGGAAGGACTGTACAATTTTTCACTTGAACATTCATACAGTCACAAATAATGCCATATATGCTTACATTTACCTATGCTTTACATGTACAGTATATGCTTCACATTTATGGTTTTCTATTGTAGGAGCCATCTTTTTCGTAAAATGAACATTTGGGGTCAGAGAAGGGGGGAGCAATAAGAACAGACAAAAAAATGAGACAATTGCAGAACATTTTGAAATTTTTTTCTGCTAGAATATCCACTTTTTCCTGACAGTGTGGTTATTGCTAGGAACAGTTTAAGGTCAATCATATATTTCATTATTAATGGAGGAGCAAAGAGCTGGTTTCTCACAGAGAGAGCCTGACATGAGGTCTCCTGGAGCACCTAAGCTGTCATTCAGCTGCCAATGTGTCAGTGATTTCAAGCTGTTCCACAGTCAAGGCATTTTTTCTATGCATTTTCTTCACACTATCAAGATGCTCTCACCCACATATTCCAGTTAAATGTTAATAAAAAATGACAGCTCATACTGCAGTTCTGCCCTTTCCATTTCTGATTCCAGCTGAGAGACTAAATGGGCTGAAATTCCCTAGGTTGCAGTTACTTCCTAAATGCTGTTTAGGTTCAAGAAGTAATATCACTGATACTGCATACAGGGTCTTTTCTAAAATGTAATACTTTTATCTGCCACAAATGCCACCAGGGGAGAAGACTTCTGTGATTTTCCCTGGTCCATCTTTCACTCTATGTTACATTTGCCAACGTCCTGCCTATGCTATAGGTTTGATTGCTGCAGTAATCAGCGAGATCACAGAGTGACTTGTATTACTAACACCACATCTAACCTTCCCAAAAGGAAATAGCAATAACAGCAGATTATACTCTTCTCTACTCTAAATATGTAAATAAAATGTTAATTAAGATAGTAAGAATTATTTGCTTATCTAATTGTTCAGCTTTATTAAAAACAGTGATAGAGCCTTATAGCAAAAACTAACACTTGCATTCAATTGCTGACCAGGATGAAACATGCATTTTTAAGTTATCTTTATTACAATTCATATTGCAAATAATTATCAGCTATAAAACAGCATGCCACAGTCTGAGGACTGACTGCTTTATTCCTCAGTTTTCCAAGTTGTCTTGGTTTAGAGGAAATTTGGGAGGAAACTTCCAAAGGGGAAGTTTTCCTCTAAAAAGCAGATTCAAGCAGCCCCCCGCCACCACCACGGGTTCAGGGAAAGATTTCACCTCATGACACAAGTATAAAAATATTGAATCAAAAAACATTTAGCACTTGTAAAAATGAACAAATTCTCACACATTACAATTGAATTGTGATATGAATAGTTAAAAGGTATATTTGATTTGAGTCAGGCATTCATCACCAGTCCTCAGTGGAGGACTAGCCTTTCATATAATTTACAGTAATGTGCAGTATTAAGATAACATGGTCTTTAGGGAGCAGCTGATATCCCCCTTTGCAAGTGATGCAACACCTTTCACTTTAGGGACAGCACTGCTTGTGGAAAGGTCTTTATATTATGACTTACATTAAAATTTATTTTGTATGCTCAGGTCCAATGTATATTATGTATTTAGACATTTCTATGCTGCTGAACATTGCAGCCACAAACTACCACCAGTATCAGCAGGTTAGAAGATATCTAACAGCTCTGCTGTCTGTATTAGTTCTCAGTGCTGCAATCACTGGCAGTGGTTGCACAGACAGAGAATTAAACATTTAGGAACTCAGTCTAGGAGAGGTATGAGTTTGAAAGCCAGGACACAGCAGTTTTATTTGCTGTGGTGACTAAGAGAGAGAGGAAAAGAGGAGAACTACAAACACACTGAATTGTGAGAGCACACATCAGGTTAACCATCAAAATAGGTAACTAGCAAGGGAAGATTTGAAGAAAAAGTACCAAGCAGTAAGGTCAAAGGACAAGGCTGCAGTGCCACATGGTCTGTGATTGCAAAACACCATGAAAGTGCCCACCAACATCACTTATGACACTGTGAGGTATTTTCCTTTCCTATGCATTTTATTCCTTGTGTATTTTTCCCTTTTTGCAGTCAAGCTAAAACTGGTATTGGCAATGCACATTGCAGCTCTTTTCTGGCACACTAGCTTCTTCACTCCCCAGGTGCTTTATTCCTTTCCCTCAGTGGTAAGACATACTGCTATCCATCACAGTTCAGGGAGTGACATAAAATTAACACAGAGCATGAAGTAAGAAACAAGTGTTTGCTAGACAGATAGCAGATGCAACCTTGCCTTTGGTGTATGCCTCATGTCATGCTCTATGAGGTGCTGCAGTGCCATTAATCCTCTCCCCCTCCCTTGTGCTGTGGAGAAGACATGAGCCACTTACCCAGTTTGCTCCTCACGATCTGAACAGACCTGTGACAGACACCCAATGCAAGGGTTTTTGTCTTCAAGAGAAGACCATTTACAAAGACACCTTAGTTTGACATGGGAACAGCACTACAGTGTGAAAATAAACATGTGTTAAGCATGAATTGATGCCATGCTACAGTTCAGAGACCAGGAGAACCCAAGCAAGAGAAGCTCTGGATTCCTCATTCATTCTTCTGAATGGATGAAGGATGCATCAGCCTGACTTCTTGATGGTAGGCCTCAGTTCTGCACATGGATTGTGATGTCTGGCTCCACAGAAGCAACATGAACTGTTGACTTTAGGCTCAGAGATATAGCTCTTACTTAAAACAAGGAATGGAAACATTGCATGAGCGTGTAAGGTAATAGCAGAAAAAGTCTTAATTGTCTAAGCTTAAAATAGTGTAGTTTTTGGCACAAACTTCATGATCTTGGGGAAAGACTCACAATAACCTATATAAAGCCTGATTGGTTTGACTTCATACCTGGTCCTCAGATGTCTAAGATAGAGGATGTGTCATTGACTTGAAAGGGAATTTACCTAATCACCTGCAAGCAGAGTTGGACAGCAGCATATCAGCTAGTCTCTGCAGGCATGGGATATGGTTACAGTAGCACTTAATAGGATTCACACAAACTCATATTTGAATATGCCAGGGTGGTCCTATTGTGGTATGTTTTTAAAGGTATTGGAAACTGATTATGCACTGCCAGAGGAAGGATATACTTTCAAATGCAAGACAGCACCTTACCACAGACAAAAAAAATCAATTCAGCAGCTCTTCATAACACTGCAGCTTCATGACTACTGGGGAAACCACAAGTTAGGACATCTAGAGATAGAGAATCCTGCTCACAGGTTTAACATTTCATTCTTCCAGCGGCCCTAATAACTGCCAAGAGTTTACAGTAATCAAGATAAAAAATTCCATTAATAAAATACTGCAGGCTCTGGAATGAGATTGCTTCAGTCCAACTTTCAAAAGAAACTTTTCTTCACATCACTGCCTCTTTATTTATTTCAAATAACATAATAGTACTACAAAGAAAGTCCAAATTATGTACTCCATTTTTCAGGATCAGGGTTTATTCAGATTAGAGATGTGGATTAGTAAAAGTCCTGTTGTGATTACACCTCTCTATTTCTACAGGAAGATATAATAGGCATCACTAACATACTGAGTGACTTCTGACATGGCTTTTTGTTTGTTTGTTTGTTTTGGGGGGGGGGTTTGGTGGTTTTGTTTTGTTTTGTTCTTTTTTGTTGTTTTTTTTTTTCTTTGTGGTTTGTACTTTTTCGTTGGTTGGTTTTAGGGTTTCTTTTACAGTTATTTACAATTCAGAAGGCAAGCATAAGTTAGCATCTTACCCTTAGCCTGATCCATCCCTTTCACTGTGGTTCACAAAGGTGGCAAACTAGCTAGCATGTTACCCAGGGGACTTCTGCACCATCAAAGCCCTGACTCAGCCAGACATGTGAATGCAGGACCAGCAGGAAGCCTTCCCCTAGGATATCCTTCTTCCTCATACTGCACAAATGTGCTGGCAGTAAGTCTTGCACTCTGTTTGTCCACTGGTCCCTTCTGATTGTCCCTTCTGACTGGAACAAGTGGAAAATGTAGCTACTGCAGCACTGGAATTTTTGAACAACAGGCTAGGCAAAAACCTTCCTGAAGCTTTTTGAAGGAAAAAACCTTTTGAAGGGCAGAGCCTGCTTTTGAGCTGCTGTTGATTTATGTGACTTCCTGAGATGATTTCTAGCCCTAGTTTGCCATCATTTCATGACAGCAGACTTATACATGGGTTTTGCTGTATTGATCAACTTCTCTCCTTTTAGCAAAGTAGCTTAGCAATTAACAAAGGTGGTCCAGATACTGTGGTCAGTGAGACAGACCACACCACTTCGCTGTGGAGATATTATGTGCAGCTTTGACTGCACAATATTGAAACACTGAGTTGTCTGCTTGCCTAGGACACTGCAATCCTTGCTTGGTGCATGGCCAGCAGAGAAGCAGACCACAGTTCTGTAGACAGACTTATAAGGAGTGCATCAAAATGTGTTCATGTGGAGAATCACGTTGCAGTGCTGTATGGGTTTCCACAAAAAACTAGGTCATCTTCCCTCCTCTGCAGTACTCTTACAACACCCACATTTTGTTTTAGGTTTTTCCCTTCATAGTCTCTCCCTAGGCAGCTGTCTGCTTGTGACTTTTCCCCTCCTGCTACCAGTAAGCCCGTCATTCAGTTTCCTTCCCACTCCTCTCTCATGGACAACTTAGCAACTGACCTCTTGTCAGCAGAAGATCTTCCCTGAACAGACAGTCACCTCCATCACATCCCTCATTTCCCCACAGATGTCTAGTAAGGCACTTGTTTTGCATCCCAGCTGTTAAGTAATTTCTCCAAGTAGTTATTCTTTTTAATAACAGGTATCACTTCTATACAAACACAATATCCAGCCTTGTGCAGATGTTGCCCTCTGGTGAATTATTCAAATATGCACTCTTTTTTTATTTCTCTCAGAAAGCAGGTTTTTTCAAGATCATGTCACTTGTCACTGTAAACTAGCATCTGCAGGGGCTTGTAACTTCCTTTTTCATGGAGAAAGGGTACCTGATACAATGTGGTCACAAATGATACATTACAAGCAGAGTGAAGTCCCACAGCAAATTACGAAAATATTGAGTGTATGTAGTGTTTTCAAGTCACTTTTATCTTTTTTCATTAAATATATGAATATGAAGAGAATATGAAGATCAAAACAACTCCCTTAGAATTTTGTTGTTTTTGTAGGTTGTTGATATTTTCCTTCTTTAGTATTTTTAAACGGATCACTTTCTAATTCTAAGAATGTTTCACATGAGCTACATGAAAAACAGAGTTAACTGACTGTGTTGGTTTGGCACAGCCTGGTTTTTGGTAACAGAGGGGCCACTGTGAGGAGCTGCTAGAATCTTCCACCATGTCTGACAGAGCTAATCTCTGATGGCTCAGAAGACGGACGTGCTCCTAGCCCAATTAGAAAGGTTGGTAACGCCTCTGTGACAACATATTTAAGAAGAAAATCTAAACAGTGCAGGTGGAGTTTTTTCAAGGGGTGGTGAAGCATCATCACACTGGGACAATCCCCGGCGCCGTGCATGGCAATGCACTGCTGCAGCCGCCACCATCTCAGTGCAGCCTGTGGCTTTTCCCTGCCCCCCCGGCTGGCCCC
>NW_005054323.1:3946527-3964210 GCF_000277835.1 Geospiza fortis
GCACGAGCAGGGCGGCAGCCACCACTGCCTTGCAATGGCAGTGGGGTCATCTGGCTGGTAGCAGAAGCATGACAAGTGATTTCCCAACACAGAACCTAGACAAAATCAACTTCTTGGCACTGCAGGATCTTGCAAGAATCTTTGAATTGGTGGGACTTGTTGACAATGGTGCCTATAAACAGCAGTTTTTCTTCTAGTCAGAGGAGGAAGTGAGGACATGTGAGGACATGTCAGTAGAAAAGAAAGAGGAGGAGAAGGTGCTTCAAGTGTCAGGGCCAAGATTCTTCTGCAAGCCATGGTGAGGACCATGGTAAAACAAACTGTCCCCTTGTAATGCACAAAGTCCATGGGTGATGCAGAGATCCACCCACAGCCCATGAGAAAAGTCCTCACGCTGGAGCAGGCGGATGTTATAGAAAGACTGTGGTCTAGTGGGAGACCCAAAGAGAGAGAAAGAGAGAGAGAGAGAGGCCTTTGCTTCCAAACTAGAGCAGCCTATTCTTTGAGGACTGCACCCCGTGGACAAGTGACCCATGCCACAACAGTTTTGAGAAGACTGTTTGCCTGTGGGAGGAACCCCATAGCATAGCAGAGAAACTACTTGTTTCCGCGAGTGAATAGGAAAAAAATACCTTAAAATATAAATCTGTTCTGCTCTTAAGTGTGTTTTTTCTCCCAATCCTTATCTCAACCCATGAACCCTCCATTAATCTTTTTCCCTCTCCTCTGCCCAACTAGAGCAAAAGAGGGTGAATGACTATCATGGGTACCTGGTGTTTGGCCAAATATCAAACCACAACACTGACTTAACAGAACCTTTGCAACACAATAAAGTGCTATACTTACTTTGGCATTGAGGTAGGAACCCTGGCATAAAAATACTTAATATAATGGGAAGAGAGACAGAGCCACACTACTTCTCAAAACCTTTTGTAAGAATCCTTAGAGAATGGTAGATTCATAGAATGCTAGGGTTGAAGGCATCTTAAAGATCTCCTAGTTCCAGCCTCCCTGCCCTGGAGAGGGATGCCTTCCACTAGACCAGGCTGCTTAGAGCCCCATCCAGTCTGGTCTTGAACGCTTCCAGAGATGGAGCATCCACAGCTTCTCTGGGAAACCAGTTCCAGTGTCTAACTGCCCTCACAGTAAAGAATTCCTTGCTAACATCTACAGTAAGTCTCCTTTTTCAGTTCATTCCCCCTTGTCCTGTCACTACATACTCTTGTAAATAGTCTCTCTCCTTCTTTTAAGTTCCCTTCAGATAAGCTACAATTAGGTGACCTCAAAGCCTTCTCTTCTTGAGGCCTAACAATCCCAATTCTCTCAGCCTTTCCTCATACAAGAGGTGTCCCATTCCTCTAATCAACTTGATCCTTCTCTGGACATGCTCCAACAGGTTCATGTCCCCTCCCATGCTGGGGACCCAAGAGCTGGACACAGAACTCCAGGTGGGTGCCAGAGACCGAAATGTTATAATTCATGGCTCAAACATTGTCATAAAGATTTTTGCCCATTATGGAGAAATTGTATAACAAAGCTGCAGCACAAAAGCCCACCCTGAATGGGTCCCCTGAACTGTGAGTTAAACTGCCTAAGGTTATTCAAGATAAGAAAAGTGACACTACTGTTCAAAGCACCTCACACCTAGGAAGTAATGGATAAGGCTAGGAGAGCCTTTCACAGAAGCACCAAGCCCAGCAGCTTCGGGATGGAGGCCACAGCTCCAGGTTTATCTGTCGCTAGGTTGCTAGTTTTGCACAGACAGCACACCGCAGGGGAGAAGGAGGGTTTTGGCTGCATGTGAAAACCTCTGGTCAGAGGCAGCGAGCATCCATCCTCTGCTGTGCACATCTACTCAACATTCACATGAGGGGTAACTGAGGGTGTGTCATGGCCCATCAAAGGCCCTCCTAAAGGGTTCCCCAGACCCTGCACCAGAGCACTGCATGTGACGCAAAATAATACAACTAATCCAAAGCTGAACCTGGCCATGGCTGTTCTTGAGAGACAACTCTCCATACCGGATTGACTTACTGATGCAGAGGGAAATCCCTCCACTACTCCTTCCTCCCCTGTACATTCTGAACAGCCTGCAGCCATCCACAGCTGTACTACAGAAAGTGATTTCATGGGATTCATCCCACCAACTTTCAGTAATAGCAACAAGGTCATAACTTTCTAGCAGCACAGTGGCTTCCAGCTCCAGCTTATTGCCAATGCTGTGAGGATTGGTATAAAGGCACCTCAGCTGGACTGTCAGCAATGCCACCTTCCTAGAGGTGCACTCCTTAATTCTTTTGAGATATTTCCCTGGTGTTTCTCTGTTGGCTCCTCTTACCTCAAGAGTCTCTGGCTCATCTCTGTAAGATGGCAGGTGCGCTCCAGCACAGTTCAGACTCTAGGGCCCTTGCCAGCACCCTGTCCCTCTAACCTTTGCCTCTCACCCTACAGCTTGCCAGGGACAAGACTGATACTGTCCCCCTCTCCCATCAGGTCTAGTTTAAAGCTCTGCCGGTGAGTTCCCAAGCAGACTTTCCTCCCTTGCTGAGGAAAGTCTCATCTGATGTCAGCACATCCAGTGCTGTGTGGGCCTTTCCATTTTAAAAATTAGCTCAGTTGGTTAGAGCATAGTGCTGATAACACTATGGTCAAGGGTCTGATCCCCATACAGGCCATTTGCCTAAGAGTTGGACTCAATGATACTTTTGAGTACCTTTCTAGTCAGAAAATTCTGTGTGATTTTGTGTATTCTGCGCTCTCCAAACAGACTGGGCTTTGTAAAATGTCAGTGTCACAGCAGATTTCCTGGGGTCTTCCTAACCTAAGAATCTACACAAATTTCAATGGCAATTACTTTCCAGTAATGCCCACAATTATGCTGTTATATACAGCTGGTATTGCTCTGTAAGGGCAATCAGGCCAAGTACTCATCTTTACCTCTGCCCACAACCCATTCAGTCCAGCCCATGGGCACAGCAACAAGAGGAAAAAACATATCAGTGTCTGAGTCTCCAGACTGCCACC
This sequence comes from Geospiza fortis, assembly GCF_000277835.1. Lineage (NCBI taxonomy): Eukaryota > Metazoa > Chordata > Aves > Passeriformes > Thraupidae > Geospiza > Geospiza fortis. The sequence goes on from NW_005054323.1 coordinate 3,949,552, forward strand.
AACCGTGGAATCCTTTTAACCCCTCGGGGAAAACCTGAGGGCCTTGTCCTGGAAGAATATACCATAGAGTCTCCACCACGGCTGAAAGAAAAGGCTTCCCCATGGAGCCTTGCAACACCGATCCACACCAGTTTGCCTTCCCCATATGTCCCAAATTCTCGTAGTTTCTCCTTTCTCTGTTTCCTCATTGGTTGTGGTATCTCTAGTGGCCGGCCCTGTCTTCCCTGTAGGCCAATGCCCTTTGCCCTGCCCCTTGTGCTGCCCCTGTGCCCTCAGACCACTGACCCCTACTTAACCTTGTGCACACCACATGGCCTAGTCTTTTGTGGCTGATTTCCCCTTTGGGATGCTGGAATAAACCTTAGCTGGAATTTATCATACAAAAGGCCCTTCTGCCTCTCTTCACTGAGCTAGCTGTGATGAGTGTGGTGACTGCCTTGCCTGAATGTCTACCCAAGCGGCTTTCCCACAGGAGATGCTTATTGGGAAATAGGAAGCAACATCCACCATCTAAACCCCCACGCAGCTAGAATCAACTACTCCATATCTCTCTCCCAAGGCAGGATCAGCTGTATCCATGTCCTATACAAATGCCTACAGCTTCTCCAATTGCTCCTTAAACATCTGTCTTCATTAAGAGATAGAGATACTGACCCTCCACAGTCTACTCCTGTTTCCTGCACCTACCCTCTCCTAATGCCCTGACTCTTTGCACACTTCCTTCTACATACTTGCATCACGTTCATATCTATTTCACACTGGTTTTTAAGGCTAAGTCTCTTTCTCCATACATGCCTTTTGTTTTTTTCCAATTGCTAGTAATCCTCATTGGTACACTCTGAAGGAAAGGATTTCTTCCTGTCTTAAAGGATTTTTTAGAATGATTTTGGGTTTTTTCTTTTTAATGAGGTGATATCTTATTGTATTATATTTGTCTCCTGATCCACACTAGTCCTTCAGTTCTGGTACTAAGAACTTCTCCTTTCCTAGTTATTCTACATTTGGCACTGCTAATAATAACTATATAGATTCAGTACATTGTTCTTGTTTTTGGTTCTTGGGTTTTTTTCACAATTCAGCCAACCACCTTTGAATTTCAGACATCTTTCTCAAGGTATCCACAAATATTCCAAGACTTCATCAGTAACTTTTATGTGTGCACTGGTGAACAATTAAACAGAAAGTGACCCAAGAAGGACTCTGCTGAAGTCCACTTTATACCTTTTTCTTATTTTATAATGGATCATCTAGGACAGCTCAGGAACAGCTATTCAAACAATTTTACACAAATCCACAGACAGAACTTTTATCAAAAAGAGTTTCTAGCACTTTTATAATAATGTCCTGTCAAACCATGCTAAAATGCTTATGTGCCAAAATCTAACAGTTCAGTTTCTTCCACAGCCACATGGACAGAAAATACCCTGTTGTAGAAGAAAACTAAATTAGGTAGACACAACTTGTTTTTAACCAACACCTACTCACCTCCTCACTACATGCTGGAAGTTTACGAACAGATTTTTATGGCTCCTGAGTTTGTGACATGGAAGTCACCTCCTTCAAACTGCAGTCTTTCTCAGCCTGCACTGTGTTTAACTGACAGCCTGGAGCACAGCAATACAAGACATTGCCAACCAACCTCTCGGGGGAGTTTCTCCCTTATAAGTTTGGAGCAAAATGTTGATCTCTGTGTGTTACACAATAAAGTAATCCCTCTATCTCTGGAACAGAAGCATGTGAAATTCTCCTTCCATGTGTAAGGAGCTCCAGATGCTGTAGCTGGTACAAACCACAGGAAAAGCAAATCCAGAACCTTAGCACTGCTTTGATTCCTTCCTGGGTAAATTGTCTATTATTTTAACAACAGCTTGTCTCAGAGGCCTGGCTTTTTTACCTGACCATCTTTTGCACAGTTAATAGAAAATTACCTGCAAGGCTCTTGCCTTTGTCAGATTTGGACAAAATAAGCATGGAGCTCTGAAGCTATCAGGGAAGTGCAGTGGTATGATGATGTTCCTCTCATCTCCATGGGAAACCATGTCCATAAATTCCACATAAGAGCAGACTGAGTGACACAACAATCTATGAACCAACCCACCAGCTGTTTTTGAATTTTTAGCAGCTACAGACATTAATTCTGAGTGAGTAACATTCTTGAATTACAGCTATGCTTTCACACAAGTTATTTCTAGCTTGATTATAATTGCTTATGAGGACCATGAATGTCTCAAAAATGGTCTTTTAAATGATGTGAGAGGAACCATGGTAAAAGGGAAGCAGGAGGGGAAGGGAGGTGCAAGGCTACTATGTAGCCACAATCTCACTCCCTTAAATTCAAACTGCAATCTTAGGTAACACTGAAGATCCCCACTTTGTTCTCCCCGATGTACACACTCTGATCCAGTTTTGTCTATTTGTGGAAATGCAGGCCACTCATTCTTAACCATTTATTGCTACTTGTCTTCATTGATTCACAGGCTTGCAGTTTTCAAATATTTGTACTAGTTGCAAAAAACACTTTGATACACAAAGTAATCACTATCTCACTAATTAATGATCTTCTATGTAATGCAGTCTCCCCCTTCCTGACTGAGTCAAAATTGCTGATAAGTGTAAGGAAACAATCATCCTTATAGTTCAAGGCATTATACTGGCAGCTGCATTCTTCTCCGCAAACATGATGCCTGAAAAAGCAAACAATATTTGCTCCAAATACAGTTTAATGTTGCAAAGTATTACATGTTTTCCATAAACATTTAGTATACAGACTTAAATGAGACAGAAGAAATGCCCAATCCCACGCCAGTCCTTACATAGTACTCCTTAAGTTGTTAATGACTGCGAATTGGGTATTTGCTACCACTGAAAACTAACCATTCTCTTGTAAAAAACTTAACTTTAACATTAAAGGAATGATGGATATCACATGTCAATATTTACAATACACTCCACACAGTATTACATCCCACTAAATAGACTAAAATACTAACTGAAGCTAAACGCCAGGAACTAACTCACTTCCTGCTGGCAGGGAAAGAAAACATTCTGGGCCTTTAAAACCTGTAGATGCATATAAATCACTTTATACTGCAATGTTATACAGCTCATTGGGCACTCTCTATCAATCTGTACAATCCAGTGCACAAACCCTTCTGTATGTCAATCATATACTTCTTTGAGCACTAAATATTCTTGTGTAGGTGCAATCTGTAAGACTGTGAATCTTGTAAAAATTGCATGTTATTTTTTAAAATAAGTGTAGTTATATAGTTTCAGCTGTATATGCTAACACTAATTAAATGTAAAGTGTGATAGCTAAATCTAAAAGTGGTGAGCTGCTGCTACAGAGAAATACTCCAACCAGTTCTACAGTGAAACTTTGAACAACACATACTGACCTTTGTTCACAAAATCTCCCATAAAGGGTAAAAAGACTAGATAACAAAAATACAGGAGATTATTCTTGGCCTGTTATCTGCATTTATTTACTTCTTCAATAGCTGAATGCCCTACTGAGATTTTTTTAAATTATAAAATTACTTCTTTGTGAGTAGTCAGACTCTGCACAGTAGGAGACAGCAACTGACAGCAGATTAACTAGAGCCCTTTGAGTCAGAGGTTGCTTTCAAGCAAAATATTAAGTAGAAAGGCTCCAATTTTTTAAATAGTACACTATGTCTGCAATAGTGAATATATATCCCAAGCAATACTGAAAATAACTCACTTACCATAACATAATAATTTAGCAAACACGATCAAAAAGTCTTACTCAAAGTAGGACCATGTTAGCCATCAGAAAACTTAGCTGGGTTCCAGCCAGCATCCTACCTGTATATAGATCTCATAATAGAACTTTTAATACCTGAGAAGTGTTTGAAGCTGAGCATTTCATAATTGGGGGAGACGAAGGAAAAGGAAAAAATAGCTGTGTTTCAAAGAGTAACAAACATCACTACATACATTTTTATAAACAGGTTTCATACAAAAATTATATCACTGCGTGTCAAAAAAAAGATGTTTCAAATCTACTACCAAGTGGTATAAATATGAACTGGTCCATGAGAAAGATTTTATGCTGCTTTTGTGATTTTGCAGTCGTCTGACAGTAGTCTACTCATCTGTTTTGAAGGTCTCATGAAAAAGTCTTATCTCTCACTAACAATTTGCTTCAAGAGTATCAGCATACACCTTACTTCTTGCTTTCTAAGCATAAATTTTAATACAAAAGTTTTAAAGGTTTCAAAATGCTTGAAAATTAATTCAGCCCGTTCTTGTTAAAAACAACTTTCATAAAGATGACACAGTATAGAGTACATTTTTGCATTGATAAAAAACAAGTACAACATAAGATGTGTAAACAAAACAGAAAATCATATTTCATGGTCTAATACTAAAAAAGGAAATAACACATTAATAAAAGTGTACATTCAAAGCCTTAACCCACTTAGAGTTTTGATATCACAGTTCTGAGGAATGTGAGTAGACTCTTTTTTCTCCAAAACTGCAGCTATTAGCAGCTACAATTGCTCATACTTAAAAACATGCCTAACTTTGCACCATTTTTTAAACAGGCCTTGTATTAGTTGCTCGCAAGAACTATAGCCATTCCTGAACCTCAACACTAATAATCTTAAAACTAAATGGACCTAGACACCTCTTATCTTTACAAAATGGACTGAAAAAAACTGGAAAATCTGTATCTTTTGCAAGAATGCAAGATTCAGTATTACATCTCACTGCTCACTGAAATCTAGGTCTTCAGCTTGGTTTTTAAGCAGCTATCTACTTTTTTCCTAAGTATAACTAGCAGAGCTCTGGACTATTTTTGACATCACTTGCAATGCATTGGTGAGAAGTCAGCTCTTAAATTAGATGTGCAGCTAGGCATCTAGGAGTTTTTATAGTTTAATCACACTATCAGTCAATGCTGACCTGAGACTGTACTGAAGGTAACGTTCACACTTCTGTGAGCACTTCAATGCCAAATTCAAGACCAAACACGTCTCAAGAGGTAGAGAGGGATTCTGTGACATTTCTGCAAGAAGGAAATGTGCAGCATACAAGTATTCACAGGACAGTGGAAATACAATAAAATCCTCAAACTACTACATAGTTTTAGGGATTTCTGTTAGCTCCCTCTGCATTTACACTGCCTAATTGCACTTACATAGTAATCCAGCTGCAAACACTCATCTCCTGCTGTACTTGAGGAGGCAACCATGTATTCTGTGATCCAAAGTGATGTACACCCTGGGCTCCACACAGCCTGGGTACACCAGGCTGGGAATAGCATGGGCTTCGAGCACACTCTTGTGGCCATGTGTAAGCGCAGCAAAATCAGAGCTAAGAAGGACACAGGATGGCATGTAGGCATCTTGGACTGCCTTCTTTCGCAAAGAAAGTTACAAAAGAAGTGGATCAAGCACCAAAGGTGACCCACTACAAAAAGATCATTCTTTGACCTGGTATTTGAAGAGTTTTTATCAAGCGAAATGCTACATTAAAAACACAGTGCAAAAAACAAAGAAGCCATTTTGTTACTTTAGTGTTCAAGTGCCCCCATGTTCCTGCTTCCTCTCTCTTCTTCGGAGAGGAATGAACACACTTCCCTCCTCTTCCTATGACACTTGAAGTGCTGCCTATCTTAGGAAGAAAAGAAAATACAACACTAGTCATTTATCATTATATAAATATTGTCTGTGCTGGAATATAAGTTGAAAATCCATCCTCATTCCATGGCCTCCAAGTTCATGTAATCTTCACAGATGTTTTTTTGTGTGCGCAGAGGAGGGTGACGTAGGGAACTCCTATGAATGCCCACCTTTCACTGGGCCAGAACTTTATGACAGGGCCCTGCTCAGGGATCTCAGAGGCAGCATCAAAGTAAGCAAAGCAGACACATCCTAGATATGCCGCAAGGCAAATCAAAATGTGCCTGAGAATAGTCACCCACACATCAAGATAGGACAAAAAAAAAAAAAAAGGAAAGAAAAAAATAATCAGTAACATAAATTCTGTAAAGTAATCAACTGTATCACCATACTTTAAAATCAGTCAGTCCTTCAGCATCTTCTCACAAGCCCCCCATAGGATTGCTGTCTGTCCTTTGCATGGAGGCAAAGAATATTTGGAAAGGAAAACCACAAAACTGTAGTTTATCCCTGGTCTAAACAGTGTCCAGTTTTTTGGCTTCTCTGCACCTGTCATATTTGTGCAGAAATGCTGAGATATGGCACCTCAAGTAAGTAACCATGATTTGCTGGGTGGTAAAAGAGAAAAGGCATCAAAGCCCTTTACTGCTTCTCCACTTCACCATCATTAATTAATCACTAATCCTCATTCATCATGAGGATTACCATCATTATCAATGGCAGTTGAAGTTTTCATAGTCACAGCTATGGCTGTGACACAGCCAGTATGGTAAGGAATTCAGTTACAATTAATGAATGTAGTGGCTTAAGAACACAACCAGGCCTAAATCTGCCACCCTGAATAGTGCAAGACTTGTTCCAGGCTTATTAAAAATCTTACTATATATTCTGTCTAGAGCTAACCAGAAATAGCCACCAAGCAGCACAGAAGGGTAATGTGGGGAAAATGGATCACATTTGAATCAAATTTTGGACTTTATACACACCACTTACCATACACAGTGCAAATAGGGAAAGTTAAATGAGGACCAGATCTCACAAAACGCCTTGTCACTGATCCAGCAGAAAAGAGCTAGCATCCACCAAAGACCTGAAAAGAGACCCAGTTTGTATACACGCAGGTTTTCACACCTAAGGAGAAAAACATAAATAAATATTTATAAAACAATATCAGACATGCATCATTAAAATGATTCCACCATAAATGTACTTAAAAGATTATCTTCACTTACAGTCCGGCTCTGATGCAAGGCAGAGATGAGGTAACAAAACAAGCCTTTTTATCAGTAGCTCTGTTTTAAGACACATTATTATCTTAAATACCAGTGTATCAATGGTCGGCAAACATCACATTATTCCTATACCTAGGAAGGGGTGTAACTAGTGATTAGTTACACATGCTGTTCATTAATCACCAGCCATGCAGCAAATGCTCAGATTTGCACGAATTTGTTACTGTATAAAGACTTCTGTTAATGCTAAGGCATTTATATTCTTCAGTCAGAGGTACTACTGTTCCTAACAGCATTAAACCATGAACCTAAGCAGATAGGCACATTAATCAATTTTGTTTATCTGATGGATAAAACTAGACTACTGAGATGGAGTACATGTGTGTTCTAACAAAGGAAAGGGTGTGTGTATTGAGAATATGAGAGTTTCCCGGACATATCTACACATGCAACCACATCCCTTTTAAGAGGGTTTGAGGGTTGTTGAAGATTGCATGCAAGATGTTTTCCATTACCATCTGTATGGCTGATTACCTTGTCAAGTGAGCAGTTTGCCTTATCGCTCTCTTTGAATGACCACATTCACACCTTCCTCGGGAGGGGACCTCCGCTGATAACAGACTATTGAATATCGGTGCATGACTGATAAGAACTATAACATCCCATTGTGAGATGCTCCGCCCAGAGGGAGGAGCCAAGCACTGCTACCCCATATACTCCGAGATTCTGAAATTGCAGTTTCAGTTTTTTCTCCACGAGATTCCCCAGAGGAACAGCAGCTACCTTTTCCTCCTGGATCTTCAGAGGAAGCCTACATCCTTCTCTACAGAACCCCCTTGCTCCAACAGAACCACACCTGATACTTCAGAGGACTGCAGCCACATTTTCAATCGGACTGCCACCAACACCCTGACCCACAGGGTGTCAGGTTGGGTTCTGACTCTGTCAGTGTTGTTCCAGTGGACTGTATTGTTTATTTTATTCTTTTTATTTCTTCCCTATTAAAGAACTGTTATTGCCTGCTCCCATATCTTTGCCTGAGAGCCCTTTAATTTAAAATTGTAGCAATTCGGAGGGGTGGGGAGGGTTTACATTCTCAATTTCAGGGGAGGCTCCTGCCTTCCTTAGCAGACTCCTGTCTTTCCAAACCAAGACAAGGGTTAACAGGGATAAGAGGTTTGGCCTCAAACTTAAGGTCTTTTAGTCAGGACCTGACTACCTGAATTCCAAGAGGAAAAGGCAATTAACCTGCATGGTTCAAAGAATTCAAGGCTGCAAAGGAAAACTGGAGACTTACTTACCCAGTACAAGATCAGCCATAGCAAAGGTACAGACTGTAAATACAGGTTTGCTCAGTACCACCATCACATACTGCAAATTACTTTTATAAACTTAAGACAACATTGTAGAGTGTTCTGCAAAGGACTACTTTAAGGTGGAAAGATCACAACAAGAAGAGCACAGCCTGCTGATCTCTGTAATACTCCTGGGTTTTCTGAGATCACCCATCATGGAGTCTTCAGTTCTGCAGTAACTGTGCTTCAGATGGGTGAGCACATGCTTGCTGAGGAAGCAGGAGACTGCTTCTACTACAATGAAGAGATGTAATGCAAATACCACCTGGACATGTAGCCTTTCTTTTATTTCTCAACAGACATGGACACTGATAAGAACTAAAATAGGACTTGTTAGCTGAGGGTCTAAAAGACACATTCATGCTGCCCTGATCCTATCCTACCCTATTCTGAAAGATCATGGATCCCACAAATCTTCTGCTTCCATTTCCCTTTCATCTACACTGCACAATGTTCTCTGCTTAACAAAACAGTTATCCAAATTTCAGTGTTTCTGCAAACATTGTGAGATCCAGTCATTTACTATTTAAGGGACACTTAAATACACACTTCCAGCAGCATTATCTTCTGATATCTTGAAACCCACAAAAAAGCATTCCAGCTTTTCTTCAAACCCATGCAATGTTGATTAACTGAATTTTACACAGATATCTCCCTTTCTATCCTAAGGAATATTTTAAACTTTTAACTAGCTAAACCTTTTAGTCAAGGAAATAAAAGAACCAGCAATAATGAAGCAAGGCTCCCCCCAGAGTCAGATTTCTAGTAGAAGAATCAAATAATAATGGTCAGACCAGAAACTACAGTAAACCTTCACTACTCAAGGCTCAGAAGTCAGCTGAGCAACAATATTCTAGCAACCATCAGCACATGGGGGACATTATCTCCCTAAGTAGCTACTAATTTGATGACATTATAACCTCAATGGCTCAGACTAGGCAAATCAAAGGATACACATCCCAACTTTCCACTGGTATCATCTTCTAGTACAGCTTTTTCTTTTAAGATACACAGGAAGGAATTTGTTGTGACAGAAATGAGAATAAAGTTTAATAATTTCTTTGTCTTTCAAGGACACTTGCCTACCTTTCGCTCTTTTGATCACCTCCTACCCACAATACTTCCCAGCCATACACTCGACCTTACCAGGTCCACATCTAAGAACTTAAGGCTCTTCTGCAACAATATTATCTCCTCATCAAAGACAAACATAAAGCAGAAAATTTTTGTTTAAAAACTCAGTACATTTGATTCCCCAGAATTCTGTACAAAATTGACACAGCCTAAAATAAGAATAACATCAAGGAGTTTTGGCCTAAAATACCAAAAACTTCAGCATGGAACAGAAGCAACTTTTCTTCCCCAAATATCTATTTCACAGAAAAATTTCCACAGACTTGGATGTGAAGTCCCCTCCTGGCTATGGTAGCACAGAATGGAAAAATAGCAAATCTTTTAAGTAATAGTTAGATTAATTTTCCTCCTGCAAAAGGGGTGACATGACTCCTTACCTCTCAGTTGACAAGAATGTAACCCTTTAAATTTCAAAAGGATCAGCATAGCTTAAAAGAAAAGCTTTTTATTTGTCTTTTGCACTTACAAATTCATCCACAAATATCAGTGGTATTAAACCATTCCAATGCACAGCCAGAGAAGGCCCTATGTCACTTCTGGTCCCTTTTTATTCACCAATTGGAAAAGAAGATCTATCTCTGCCCTTAATTTTCTCCCTAAAAAAAACATGACCAGGAAACTCCAGACATTTTAGTAATATATGACTGTCCTGGGGTGGCTTTGCGATGCTACATTTCCTCCCAAACCAGGACAATGACCCAGTAGAAAGAGTTTAAAAAAACAAATACCTATAGGCATACCAATTCCTAGATGTGAAACAACAGTACTCAAACTTAGGAGACATTAACTTGTCCTTTCAAGTTTCTCATGAGCTCATGCCTGGAAAACTGATATGGAACTGACAGAGAATTCACAGATTATCCCATGCCACAACCAGATGTCCCTTTGCCCTGTCAGTAGTTTGTGCCATCATCAAAATGAGACACCACTAATATTGTTCCACTACTGACCTTGTCCACAACTAACTTGTGCGCTGTTTCCAAGTGTCTTTGACCACAGAAATACACAGAAGGATGCCTAAAGAGAAATGACTCATGAACACCTTGACAAAACATTATTTGGAGAGGCTTCCATTGTATAGCAGTGGCAGATCATTACAGGGTAATGTAGCAAACAGAAGCGTCTCTATTCTAACAGACACAATTAGAATGAAGACATTTTGTTCTAACTTATTTTGATCTACATATGCAACATATAAGAGCAAGTGTAGGTTGTAAAATTTTTCTCAGACAGTGGAGAAGAGGTGAAAAAAAACCAAGTTTAAATGCTAGTACTCTTCTAGTCCTTTTCGCAGCGGGTGAAGAGATGGAAAAAAAGGTCTCTGGACAGCTGCTGGTATCACTATAACAGAACAACTCTCTAAAATGTGGAAATCAGTCTCAGGTTCTTCTCTATTTGCATTCTGGTTTTATGATTTCTACAGCCTTGACTGACACCTATCCTCCAAAATGTAGTGATTAACCTTCTCTTTGTAACTCTGACTCCATCACATTATTCATATCAGATGACAAAGTCATGCAAGACTCACAGTACAACTTTGGAAGTTGGAACATCTTCCACATGTGCTTGGGCCTTGCTCCCACTAGCATCCAGACTGCAACCATGCCATCACCTCACTGTTATGCACACTATATAGTAAAAATGCTGTTGATAAAACAAAACCCAGGCCCTAATTTAACAATGAATAAACAAATTTGAGTTAAATCAGGTTGCAGCAAGAGGTATGTTGCAAGAACACACAGAAAATATCTCGCCTACTATGAAGTCCTAGGGAAAAGAAATCCTTGTCAAAAAATGTCTGAACTGCCAAGAAAATTTATACTAGATTTGCTCTTGCTTGTGGTAGAAGCATTTCTGATCTGCTGTGACATGCACTGAAGCCAGATATAGTGTATCATCTCACAGTGTCCTAAGGATCTGAGAAGGCAATGCTGCCTGCATGCTGGAGAATTGCACTTACCTCTTCAACTCAGCAATGAGTAAAGCTGTGCAGGGAACTCCCAGTGTCATTAGCGAGATGTTGTTAATGGCAGGCTTAATGAAGGCCAGGCAGGTGGTAACTCCAGACAGGACACCCACAGCAGCTTTAAATCGGCTCCTGAGTAGAGTTCATATGGGCAGAAAAACTTCTTTTAATTCAAAACTTTAAATTACTAAACCCAGAAATTTCAGCATTATTAAAATAAGGTAACAAAATCGAGGTCTACCTCTGTACACAGCACTGTACTTCTTTGAAAATGTTCTATCTCATCATTCTTCAGGCTCTTAACATAGATTTTTAGGGTATTTTCTTATTGTTAATGCCTCAACTTCTACAGCTATGTCACAGTACGCTTAACTTTCCTTTATCTCTTTAGAGCCTTCAAAGGTACTGAAACTTACATGCTAAATTGGAACATATCCTTAATCAAATTCAACAGTAGGTGAGAAATTCCCAAACTTTTTTATAAAACCAAGATTTGGTATATTCTTAGCAAATATGAAATCACTATTGCACCCTATGTAGACAGCCTTACAACTTTTAAATTAAATATATGTTAACTGTTGTTTAAACTCCAGGTCTGCACTTCAAACAACCCACTTCCAGTCTATGGCTGAGAAAGAGGATCACCACCCTGCCTTTTAACTATTGGCCCATAGCTTTTTAAAATTGCTGTCCAAGGATGGCCTTCTATGTTTGAAGTAGGGTCTCAATATATTTGTACAGTACCATTCCATGGCCACAAGTGCTAGGCTCATTTCATTTGCCTTTTGCTTTAAAGTTTTTCATTCTGCTGGAAAGCAACAAGTTATTTAAGTAGGAAGTTCTGATATGACATTAATGTCTCAATGAAAAAATACATCACAAATTGATCATGATAGATAATAACATTTTCAGCAGTGAAAATTCTAAGTGTGATGAGGATGATCAAAGTGAACAGTACAGCTGTGAGCACACGATACATATAATACTAGAGGATTAGTCAGGCAAAGCAAAAAACTTAGAAGTATTAACCAAACCTGTTCTAGGTTAGGGCTTTGTCTTGGGTTACAATGTAAGGTATGCATTCTATCACCACCAATAGCACCTTCTGATGAGCTATGGTCATCAGCTGTTTCCAGCAGCTGCCCAATGCACACTCAGCCTAAAGTAGAGTCATCTCCACTCATGGGCCATCAAGAACTCCCCTGAATGAGCCACAGAATTACATCATCCCATTGTGAGATATCCACCCTGGGGGGAGGTACCTAATATTCCTACCTGTATATAATCTGGGACCTGGGATACCACAATGCCACCACTGGATTCCCAGTGGACAAGAGCTCTCAATGATCACCGCTGGACCTCCAAAGAAAAACCAGACCTTTCTACAGGATCACCGCTTCGACAAGACCACATCCCTCACTCCAATGGGACAGCTGTCACCACCCTGACCAACAGGGTCATATTCTGACTTTGTCAGTTTAAGCCAGTGTTTCTGTACTACTGCCTTTATTGCAAAATTTTCCTATTAAATTGTAATTCTTACTTGGAATCCCTTGCAACATGTTTGTGTGGAGTTAATTCCTTTCGCTGGTTTGCCTTCAAACTAGCACAGGTTTGTTGCCCAGAGTGTCTGCATACTTCAGAAAGGAATTAAGACCTTTCCTAAAAAGTAACTGTTTTGACACATTCTCTGAGAAGTGAAAGGATATGATAGGATCTTTCATATCAGTATTTAAAGTTTTAACCCAAAGCTAAACAGAAACAGTATTTTACCCCAAAAGTCTAGTTATTCCTTTACAAACCAATAGTTTACCATCCTTGTCCATACTGTGAACCTACCCTGCAATATCAGAAGACTCTAATTGGCAAAATGTAACCTCTAGGCATCTGGGAGCTCATTTACAGAGTTTACATAAATTACACATAAATTTAGGACTCCGAATTCTTCACCTGAACTGAACATCTAAGAGTCACACCATAAACAAAGACACCACTAAAGCTGGTTAAGTTGATGATGTTCTGTAATAACATTATACTGTAATACGCAGAAGGACTAAATTTACACCAATGCAACAAAGCCACATAGAATCATAGAAGATGCTGAGTTGGAAGGCACCAGCAGGATAACATCTACAATTCCTAGCCCTGCACAGCACCATCCCCAGGAGTCCCACCATATGCCTGAGAGCACTGTCCAAACGCTTTGAACTGTCAGGCTGGTGCTGTGACCACTTCCCTGGGGAGCTGTTCCAGTGTCCAACCACCCTCTAGGGTGAAAAACCTTTTCCCGATATTCCACCTAAACCTCCCCTGACTCAGCTTCAGGCCATTCCCTCAGGTCCTGTCACTGGTCACCACAGAAGAGAGACTGGCTCCTGCCCCTTCTCTTCCCCTCACTAGGGTGTCGAAGACTTCAGTGAGGTCTCCCCTCAATCTTGTCTTCACCAAACTGAATGAACCAAGTGACCTCAGCCACCTCTCACACAGCTTCCCCTCAAGGCCCTTCACCATCCTCGTTACCCTCCTTTGGATGCTCGGTAATATTTTAATGTTTTTCTTATACTGCAGTGCCCAAACCAGCCCCCAGCGCTGGAGGTGAGGCTGCCCCAGCTCAGAGCAGAGCAGGACAATGCCCTCCCTTAGCCGGCTGGCCATGCTGTGCCTGATGCCTCCCAGGACAGGGCTGGCCTTCCTGGCTGCCAAGGCACTGCTGACCCATGTTCAACTTGCCATCAACCAGGACCCCCAGGTCCCTTTCCATGGCACTGCTTCCAGCATCTCATTCCCAGTCTGTCCATACATCCAGGGTAGCCCCATCTCAGAATCCAGCAATTTCTCTTGCTAACTTCACCTGGTTGGTGATTGCCGTCATTTCTTGAGGCCTCTCTGCCCTCAAGGAATTTAACAGCTCCTCCCAATTTAGTGTGGTCATGAAACTTACTATTTCTTCCAGTCTTGTGTCAAAGTCCAAGTCATTTATGATGACGTTGAAGAGCAGTGGGCCATGCACATAGGCTGTATACAGTAATTATAGGTACACTGTACCCAGTGCAAGCTATTTTGAGGTATGGTCAGTCTAGGCACCAAACTTCTCTCCATGCATTAGCAACTTCTAATCTGGCATACTGTCAAGAATAAACCAACCAACCAAAACCCCCAACAATAAAACAAACAAAAAATTTGTGCAGAGAGTAACAGTGTAAGAGGGCAAAAGGTAACAGTCATAGCAATCTTCAGAGAGAACAATACTGATGCTGCAATTCAAGCCTCTCCATTACCTCAACTTCTTTACTTCATAAAAGAGCAACAAAATGTTTTTAT
>NW_005054323.1:3964223-3970843 GCF_000277835.1 Geospiza fortis
TGGCTATAAAGTGTTTTTATATACCTGCAAGAAAAAGAAAAAAATCCCTTTACAACAATAGGTTTCTAAAGAAACACTTAGCCTTTGAATACCGCAACAGCATTCTTAATCACCGTTTTAAAAATTCAGATGAACATTCAGCTGACTTCCATAGGTTCACTTGTATATACCCTTCAGGACATACAAAAGGAAGAGTAAAGGACGGCTCCTCCTACATTAGCCGTAAATTATATAAATTACTCATCATAAAAGTCTCCCTAGAATCAACAAGAACAGACATTTCCAGAGGTAAGCCATCTCTTCTAATCACCTGAAGTTACAGGACACAAATCCCACTACCAGCAACTGCTGACTCAGGAATTTTGAACAAAATGGGTTGAATGAGATACAAGCAACTGGAAGACAATGGAGAGAGAAAAAATAGCAGTGACAGTGGTAAGGTTGATAACTTGGTGCGATCATGTGCAGATTTAAGTGTTAGCACAGGAAGTTTCATTGTATCATTGTACAATTACCTGTCATTCCGAAAAACTCTGGGCAGGTATCTCCTAGGGAACCACATGGCAAGAGCACACATCAGAACCCAGAGAATAGCCAGCTCATCCAGCATCTGGCCCAAGAAACTGAGGGTAGCATGAAAATAAACAGATCCAATTCCTGGACGAATGAACCAAGAGACAGTATTAAGAACAGCTGCAGTACTGGAATAGACTGAAACACCCTGCTCACGCTCAGAACTTCACAGGAAATGGTAGCTACAGGAAATGGTCTACAAAAGGTTACAAAAAACACCAACTTTACAGAGAGGCAATCCAAGGTATCATACTCTTGCTAATCATGAAGAAAAGTACATTACAATAGTAAATTAGAACAGTAGCAGCTAAAAATCTCAGCTCCTACTAGAAAAGATGTGCCTGAGGAAACACCAGGT
This sequence comes from Geospiza fortis, assembly GCF_000277835.1. Taxonomy (NCBI): domain Eukaryota; kingdom Metazoa; phylum Chordata; class Aves; order Passeriformes; family Thraupidae; genus Geospiza; species Geospiza fortis. Next base: position 3,965,155 of record NW_005054323.1, read on the forward strand.
GGAAAAGTATAAAGCAAAACCAATTAAGAAATAAATGCCAAATGCTGCTTTGGAATTTTCTCAATAGCACAAGAATGGGTAAGAAAAGAGAAAAAGCAGCAGTATCATGGATACTCTTTACCCATGATACTGATTTACAGGTGGAAAGTGTCACACTACCCTAGAGGGCTCAGATTATCCCCTTGAAGTGCCTCCAGGAATGAACAAACTTCAGAATCTCATATCTGTATCTCTGGGCCTTCTCAGTACAAACCCTATTCTTCTCCTAAGTTGCACTGGCACTTCAGCTCTTATTTAAGCACTGAGGGTCAGCACAGCTGCAGAGTAAACCCAAACACAAGAAAAAAGTATGGAAGGAAGGATTGGAAGGGAACAGAACTATGGTCAAATTTCCCACCAAACTCAGTTTGCAAAAGGCATTTTCCCTCCAGAAATTATGGCTGCTTTGGCTTTAAGCAAATATAAGCAAATTCTTCCATAGATGTCAGGACTGCTTTGTTTTAAAAAACAGTCAAGTACAAGCAGGAAAAACTGATGTCCTCTCTCAGTTCACACATGAGTTGGCAAATACGGAGTAATCAACTTACCAACCACGACTAGCAGAATCCATATTAAATATATTCCACTGTTGAAGCAGATTGCATATTGACGGAACAAGCACATACATATGGGTGGTAAAATGAAAAACAAGATGTTGCTTATCTAGGAAAAAAAACCAAACAGTCTCACAAAGACAGAAAATAAACAAATTTTAAATATCTTTAGGCTTTCTATAATAACATATTGTCATTCAGTGAAGCCCCAGTTCAACAAATTATGACCCCCTGTTTCTGCCTATGCTGAGTTGCTTTTGCAAAAGCATTGATTTGTTCTGTTCAACATCGTTAAATTAGTAACAGTATAAAATCTTTCAGCAATGTAAGATGTGCCTATTCAAGTCACAATTGAAGTCATTTCCCAAAGGAGTTTTATTGAGAATCTACATTCAAGACTGTGGCAATTCAGAAAGCATGCAAGATCAAGCTATTGAGAACCAATGACCTGTCCTCTCACTGGCTATCAGGCCTAGCATGGAAAAAGCACTAGAAGTACTGACACAAGGCAGAGCTAGACAAGTTTTGTGGAAGCCAATTTATTGAACAATAGTTATTGTCTGGAAGGTCTGACATACAACCTAGCCTAAGAGTTAGAACCCTTTTTGTACAGGGTTAAGAGAGCCTGGAGCTTTAAGTCCTTTTACACTGCAATTTTTTGCCTTGGTTCTCCATTACAGAACATGATTGAAAACTAGTTATAGGAAGGTGGTAAGGCTATAATTAGGACCACTGCTAGGTGGTCCAATTTTTTAAAATTTAATATGCTTGATTTGAATGAAGACATGTTTTCTGTTTTTTCTTGCTTACAAACAATCTAAAGCATGATTCTGTAAATACTGAAAACAGTTTACTATCAATTAGCAGGAACTGTCATTGTAGTAGTGATCACTTGGCTCTTCCCAGGAGCTGCCAGTGCTGAGGGCCAGCCATGGCACAGTAATTGAGCAGTTATGAAAGACTCTACTGCTGCTTCACAATGGGCCAAAGGACAGGAGGAGTCTGCAGCCTCAGCTTTCTCACGTTTGCCTGCTGAGCTCAAGCACAAGAGAGTATCACCCCTGACAAAACTGCTCTGAAGCTGATGTACAAAATAACTCTGGGTCAACAACATTCCTCTGGGACAGATCACCTCTTCACAGGTTACAAACTTGCACCAACAATAATGAAAATTTAGTGGAGAACTAGTTCAAGAATAACATAGGAATTTTTTCATTCAGCTACTGTTGTCAACCTCTTAACATGGTCTGAGAACAGATTTTAAGAGGCAGATCAAGTTGTTTAAACTCATATAAAGCAACCTACACATTTAACAAAACAGGTTCACCTGAGAAACTTTCATTCACAAAAAACCCCACCCAGTCTCCATGCAGCAGAGACTGTCAGCGAAGCTGGGAATATAGTCATGGACCAGGATCCCAGTGCATGATGTCCTGCTACATACACAGAACAGGAAGGCTTCCCTCACACCAAAGTAGGTAGGAAGCATATACAGTGACAGCAGGGATGACGGAATATGAACGAGTCCTCTGGGGGCCTGGAAGTGCCCTATGCATTTTAGGCTTTTACACACAGTTAGGCTGAAGGGAGGTGCCAAGGGGTGAAAATAGGTGGTTATAAACCAAGTGGTTTGGAAGTAAACTTTTCCAACTCTACAGCTGAAACTGACCAATGAAGAAAATCAGAACAAGCAACCACAGTCTATCAAAATTTAGCTATAACGTCCTTATTCCACCTAGGAACAAGACAATAAAGGACACACTAGATCTCCTTACCATAGCTGTAGCAATGTAGATTTATGCAAGTGATTAGCCAACAAGGGAGCAGTTCTGTGCTATGGTAGTGCTCCTCTGGGAATGAACTCCCACTCATACTAAGGTCCTGCCTGCAAATGCAAGAAACCCCTTGCAACTGGAGCCTGAGCATGACTTGTACTCTTTGCAGTGGTCATCAGCAGGATGTCCTAACATCTCAGAAGCTGATATAATTGTAGTACTAAAAAATATTAAAGTATGGCTTCAGAAAGTACGCTGCATGTGCATTTTTTTATATTAATACATAATTGGCCTCCATGATTTGGTAATGTACAGTTCAAATACTTTGATAATTACAATAAGTGCAAAAATTTACATCAGTAGTCCAGAAGATTTCCTTCAGCATCTGCAAAAGGCAATGATTAGATGTTACAGTTATGGAAAATAGGCAAGCAGCCCTGCAGTAACAGTCCATTCTTTGGCTTCATACAATTCTGGACCTTTAGTTTTAATTTTCAGCTAATTAATTATATAATAGAAATTTAATGGAGTAGGGTTATGCTGCATCAGAACACATTACTTTATTCATTTCAGAAGGAAAAAAAAGAAAAAAATGTACTGTTTTTACAACTATTCCTTCAATTTGAGCTACAGAGTGTTTTGTGGCCTCACTTCAGCTGAACAAAAATAATGTTAAGTCTAGCTTGTGTAAGTTTTAAAAAATTAGTTTGATCAATTTATACAAAACTTCCAAACAGTTTTCTCCTACAGATTTAATTCTGTTGAATGCTTTTTGTTTTCTGTTTAAGTCCCACCAGAATACAGAATTAATTTTTTAAAAAAGACATACACAGCAGATAAGCTGTTCCAGTTTGTGCTTACATGAATATTGTGTGAGACCTCAACCACAACTCTGACCTCAGCCATGGCAATTTAAAATGCGGATTACCAAGGTTTTAATCTAAAGCTTAATGACCCAGATGCCAGATTCAGGTCTGCTGAAGAGAGCTTCCTGGAACTTCGAGGGAGTTTGAATCAGTCAGAACAAACCCACCCTAGAAGGAATATAATTTAGGTGCCACCTAAGGTACTTTTTAGAGTAGGGCCAAACTTCATAATTGCCCTGTAAGCATCTGGTTTTTTGAGGACATAGTTGCACAATCCATCAATCCACTGCAACTCACTATTTTAATTTTCAGAAGTTGCTAACAGAGAAATCAAGCCCTAACAATAACTTGGTATTGCTGAAGAGAGCCTAAACATGACTACTCTCAACACTGCCTCTTGTTCTCCTCCCCTTTCAGCGTACAGCTTACTGATTTGTACACAGCTGCCACAACACAGCAGGCTCCAGGACAAACTTTATTCTGTGTCTGTCCACCTGTCTGAAGCCTCAGTTATTCATCTGGATACAAGTGCAGCTCCTAGCATTTTGGCAAGCTTCTGTACCACTGCTAACCAGCTCAGTACAGTGTTGTGATTTAATCCTACACAGCAACTATGCACTGCCCAGCTGCTTGTTCACTCCCTTCAGAGCAGGATGGTGAAGAAAATCAGAAGAGTAAATGTGAAAAAACTTGTGGGGGTTGAGATAACAGCAGTCCAATAGGGAAAATACAAGCTCTTCACACAAGCAAAGTGAAATAAGGAATTCATTCAGCATTCCCCACGGATAGGCAGGCGTTCTCCATCCCCAGCAAAGCAGGGCCCCTATCACACGTAACAGTGATTTGGGAAGACAAATGGCCTAAAGGCCCCAACTGCTTCCCTCTCATTCTTCCAGCTCTGCATGCTGATCATGACGCCATATGGCCTGAGAAATCCACCGAGTCAGTTGGAATCAGCTGTCCCAGCTGCGTCCCCTCCAAATGCTTTCTGCACCCCCAGCCCACTTGCTAGTTGGCTGAGATGAGGAGCAGAAAAGGCCTGAGTAAGCCCTGCTCAGAAGTAATGAAAACATGCCTGAGTTACCAACTCTGTTTCCAGCACAAAACATCCCCCCATACCAGGGCCTATAAGGAAAATTCACTCTACCCCAGACTGAACCAGCGCATACAGTAGAAGGATACCCATCCCCCTGCATAGCTGGCTACAAAACACATTTGCTGTCTTCAATATCTTGTTTATCCCAACCTTTTCCTCCCTTTGTTTTTGGTTCTTGCACAGTGACATCAGACACACAAAAAAAGCCGACAGTTTCCCTCACACGCCCTCAAAATTCTTCAGTGGCATGGACCAGCCACCATCTTTAGGACTTTGGCAGCTAAGTACAAGAAGAAAACAAGTTAGCAATGTGCACAGTGCACCATGGAATTACTTGCTCTACATGTCCAGAACTTCCCAGAATACACACTCCATCCGGGGAAGCCAGACACCCACTTCTTCCACTATGTGCTGGCAGTCAAAGAAACATGGCTTGAAAGGAAAACACAGTTCAGACAAGGATGGAATTTGGGGAAAAAAAAAAAAAAACAAAACAAAAAACTGCCCACTTTAAAGTATAAAAGAGACAAAGCAGAAGCTCCAGCTCCTCATTTGTGCACACACTACTTCCTACAGAACAGAAAACAGACGGCATTTGCAGGTTTGCCCCTGGACAGGTGATTCTCATGGAAGGGCAAACCACCCAAAAGCCCAATGGATTATCTTATTCTAGTGGATCTGTCACTGCCACTCTTTACATCAACAGGATGTCAGGAGCATTTCTCTCTTTCCAAGGTATGTGGTACAGGGCAATCTGGCTCTGCTGCTCTGGCTGTTTTTTAAGTTCTCTCCAGCAGCTGAGAGGTATTGGGAAGGTGTGAGAGGACTCTGGGGTAAACCATGACTAGCTGGAAAGAACCAACAATTACATTATCCCTCTTTCCTCTCTTCTATACTTCAGTTGATCTCTGAAACAGGTATCTCCGCCACTTCCAAAAATCCACTTCTGACTTCATCCTGCAACCTAAAGGCAAACTCTCCATGAAACCTTTGCCTTGGAGTCAAACATGTCTATGAGAAACCCAGTTTTGCCTCCAAACACCAAGGTACCTTCTAATCTTGACCCATCACTGCTGTGCGTGCTCATCAAGGTGCTGACACCTGTTTGTGTAAACGGATGATAGATCAGGGCAATCTAGCACCAAAAACTTGGCACTTGGCCACCACAAGTCTCAACAAAGACGATGACAGGGCCTGCTAAACACCACTGACTGGTAGTAGCATGACTAGAAAATCTCCCCATTTTATACCTGAAAAACTAGGAAAAAATTCCTTAATTTTAGGCATTCCAGCGACCATAGAAGAAAAAGAAGTCGACAGCCATAGAAGGGAATGCTACAAACCCAGGAAAACTCCGCA
>NW_005054323.1:3971143-3972184 GCF_000277835.1 Geospiza fortis
AGAGGCAGCGGGGCCCCGTTCCGCTTGGGTTTCCCGAGCCTGTCCCGAAGGTGCCGGGCGGTGCGAGCGCCAGTTCCCCGCCCCCGGCGGCTTTGAGCAGCCAGGTGCTTCACAGGCGAGGGCAGCATGCCCGCCGCCCTTGTACGCTTAGAGATATCTCACACAGAATCACAGAATTGTTATGTGTGGAATGAACCTCTGGAGATGATCCAGTCCGATGTCTCTGCCAAGGCAGGGTCACCTATAAAGCAGGTGACACAGGAACACGTCCAGGTGGGTTTGAAATGTCTCCAGAGTCGGAGACTCCACAACCTCCCCAGGCAGCTGTTACAGTGCTCTGCCACCCTCAGTGTAAAGAAATTCTTCATGTTAAGGTGAAGCTTCCCGTGTTTTAGTTTAGGGACATTATGCTGTGCCACCGGGCACTACTCAAATTTGTCTGGCGCCATCCTCTTGGCACCCACATTTGAGATTTTCCTATGTATTGATGAGATCCACTCTGTCTTCTCTTTTCTAGACCAAACACTCCCAGCTCCCAGAGTCTCTCCACCTGAGATGCTCCAGACCCCGATCATCCTTGCGGCCCTCCGCAGTAGCTCCTTGTCTCCTTCGCGCTGCGGAGGCCAGAACTGGACAAAGGACACAGTGTCAGTTCCAGCCGTGTGATGGAGAGGAGCGGCCGCTCTCCGCACGCCTCTGCTCCCGTGCTCAGGAAGTGCGGGACACGGCCGGCAGGGAACCGGGAAGCCCATCTGGGCGGGAGGCGCTCATACAGCGCAAACAACGCGCCTTTCCCGAAAGTCAGTGAGTCGCGTATTGACTGTTATGAACAGAATTTGGGTAAATTGATGGCGCTTTTTTTTACAGGTGCCAGTGTTCTCAGCCCCGGAGCGCCTGCCTGCTGTCCCCCTGGCCGTCCGGGGGAACGCTTTCTCCCCGGCAAGCGGCGCCTCACGGAGCCGGTGACAGGCCTGGCCTGCCCCAGGCAGGAGCCAATTGCCCGGAGTCGGGCGCGCGGCAGCACCGGGGGCTGGCCACCGC
>NW_005054323.1:3972459-4053212 GCF_000277835.1 Geospiza fortis
GGGCGGCGGGGCTGCAGCGCAGCTGCGGGGCGGATGGGAGTGGATTGCTTGCGGGCCCCATTTCCTCGGCCGGGGCTCTACTGCCGCGGGGTTGCGGAGCGCCGGGCTTCCGGAGCAGCCTCTTGGCTCAGAAGGGGTTTTGCGGGTGGGAGGCCTGTGCAGTCGACTGCAGGGCCCGGTAGGGAGGGGCAGTGCGCGCTGTGCCCGAGACAGTGGCGGCAGGCGGCCGTGCAGCGCTGCGCTCTGCAGCGGCCCCCAGGAGGTACGAGTGGTCCGCCGCAGGAGGTGCTGGTCCCTTGCAGTGACTTGTGCGTGTGTCTAATGCAGCGCGTGCTGTGAGGGGTTTGTAGGAAGAGGAGAGCACAGGTTGCTGCTGCTCGCGTTTTCTGATCGATCTCTAGCTGAAATAAAATCACTTGCCACTGAAGGAGTTGTATAGCCCAGTGCGGCCGAACGTGGACCTCCTTGCCTTGGCTCTTCCAAGTGTGGTGGTGACAGGTTTTTCTGGTGAGCATTTGTGTAAGCAGCTGCGGAATCTCAGCTTTGAAATGCCCAGCGCTAACCATCAGGTAAATTCTAATTTTTGCTTAACTTTTTCTCAGAAATTTCAACCAGATTTTTTTTGTGGTTTTTTTTTTTTCTTTTCTTAGCTCAACATCTCTTTTCCGGCTACTGGCTGCCAAAAGCTTATTGAAGTAGATGATGAGCGTAAGCTCAGGACATTCTATGAAAAACGAATGGCCACGGAGGTGCTGGCTGATTCCCTTGGTGAGGAGTGGAAGGTAAGTAGTGCAGAAGAACGTGTAAGAGTTGTATTTGAGGAGCTTGAAATACAAAATTTCTGCGGTGTGCGCTTGTGAGCTATAGTGCTTCCATGGTGTCCATTTGGTGGTCAAGTGGAGAGGTTCTCTGCTGTGTACGTACTGAACTTGCTGGTTAGGCTAGCCTTTTCCAGTACTTTACCTGAGGGGGGGGACGGGGGTTGCTTTTTAAAGCCTTATGTTTAGCTTCTTGCTCCACAGTAGCTTATTGCTCTTCATTTGAGTGCTGTGTCTTGGTATTCAGGACAAGTTAAATGTGCAGTATAAAACTGCTGGTTGTTCAGAACTGACTTTGTTTGTTAAACTGCTGCTAATGTATGAGAAAAAGCGTGTTTGGCCTGGTGGATGGGCTTGGAATAGTTAGTGCTAATATGGACCGTGCAGCTGACTTTGAAGGATGTGATCTTTTCTGCTGCCATCTTCACAAGGAAAGTGATCAAACTTTTTTCTCTATATCACTACTGTAGACACTCCTGTATTTTCAGTTTGTGAAGATACCTGGCTTTATTTAAGTTTACAGTTGCAGAAAAGCTAGACAATAATGGTAAGAGGTTTTGTGCCATTGCTTTCCAACAAAACTTCGAAGTGATATGAATCACACTAACTGTAAATTCTGGTATACAGAGATTTTTTTTACATTTTTTGAGTAAAATTGCTGAACTGTTCCAGAGGTGTTGGTTGAAGTTGCGTGCACTGCCTGTAGCAGTGACTTCAGCTGAATCATGGACATGCTGCTCCGTTTGTTCCATGCAGTCTCCTGTGGTATCTACTGCTTGAGGGAATAAGGGCGTGCGTAACTCAGAAGCGTTCCTATTCCTGTTGCAGGGATACGTTGTCCGGATAAGCGGTGGCAATGACAAGCAAGGCTTCCCCATGAAGCAGGGTGTCCTGACCCACGGACGTGTCCGCCTTCTGCTCAGCAAGGGCCATTCCTGAGAGGAAGCGCAAGTCTGTCCGTGGCTGCATCGTTGATGCGAACCTGAGTGTCCTGAACTTGGTCATAGTGAAAAAGGGTGAGAGTCTGAGTGAAGCAGGCAGTACATTGGTAGACATAGGCACTTGGAAGGAGCCTGCTTGATAGTGCTTGATAAGCTGTGTGGAATGGAAATGGCAGTCCCAGTTTCAGAGAGCGAATGCGTCTTAGCAGTCCTCAGAGCATTGCATTCTTGTAATGCTAAAACTGGTTACTGAAGTGCTTCTTGTTGCTGCAGAAATCTGATCATGTCAAAGCAGCCAAGGATGGCTGGGGTGGTGCTATTGGCAGCTGAACCCCAAAGATTACCTAGCATTACCTTGAATTCTTGAGTATTCTAAACGTAGGGTTTTGCTTCTGAACCTGGTGTTCAGTAGTGTAGTAATTAGCATGTTTAAACTTACATTCCCAAAGGTGAAAAGGACATTCCTGGGCTGACTGACACAACTGTGCCCCGTCGTCTTGGTCCCAAGAGGGCCAGCAGGATCCGCAAGCTGTTCAACCTCTCTAAGGAAGATGATGTTCGTCAGTATGTTGTGAGGAAGCCTCTAAACAAAGAGGGTAAGAGCTCCCACTAGTACAGCTCTTCGGGTTTCTGTGATTACTGCCAAGCTGTCCAGCCCACTGCACTGGACAGAGCACAGGTAGTAGTACATCTGGGAAGTTGACACTCACTATTAAAACTTTGTCAGCTGTAACTCGTGGAAAAAAAGTAGTTTTTTGGTTGCCTCATTTCCTTCACCCTTCTGCCATGTTTTGTCATGGTTTGTTCTTAAAAGTTTGATAGACTGAAGAATATGATTAGATTTGAGTACTGTGAAAGTTTGTGGGGGAAAGGAAAACATCTTAGGAAATGGTTTTATCAATTAAAGAATATGATCCTGGTGGGCATCAGACTGTGGTGTATGACTGTTGAAGTCTGTCAGGATGGCTTAGTAAAATCTTATTTTACAGATGTGTGTGGTAGTGTGTTTGCCCATTATGGGCAGTTGATCTGTTTTCTGGGATAAACAATGTCAAACCCCTAAGTAAAATTGTAGATGTCTTTTTAATGCCGGAAACAAGGCTTGTTCTGAAAGCTGTATAATGGAGTCCTTTATTATTAAAAAATCTAGGTCTAGGGGGGAGTTAAAGGAGACAGGTCTGCTGAGAAGCTAGGAATTCTCACTTCATTTCTGATAACAAATCACAAACATTAAGACAGTATATTGTTAATGCTGTGTCTGGTGATAATTGATAATTTTTCTTGTAAAATTTGTGAAGGTGTTGAACTTCATATAGTTGCTGTCATATGTAGTACTCTAAATCACGTTATTGTAATAGTAAATCAGACTTACTCTGAAGTTGGCTGGATGAGGCCTGTGGCCTCTTTGGAGGGTACTGTGCCACTTTAGCTGATCCCTAATGGTTTTTAGGCAAGAAGCCCCGAACAAAGGCTCCCAAGATCCAGCGGCTGGTGACTCCTCGAGTGCTGCAGCATAAGCGCCGGCGTATTGCCCTGAAGAAGCAGCGCACTCAGAAGAACAAGGAGGAGGCTGCCGAGTACGCGAAGCTGTTGGCCAAGAGGATGAAGGTAGGTTTGCCATTCTGGCTCAGCTGTGTGGAATATAGCTCCAGAATCAAGGGATTTGGTAAACTGGTCTATATGGCAAACTAGCCGTATGCGTACGGCTGCCCTGCACCCACTCATTTTGAATATAAGTGCCCAAATATGAGTATAAACATAGCTGGTCAGTTGGGGTTTTGGAATATTTCTTCTGTTTCTGTCATAGAGAATAGAAATTAACCAAGCTCACTAATTTGAGAGCCTTTCTTGAAGAAAGTAAACAGTTATGGTCTCCAGAGGATATTTTTTTCCATAGCTGTTTTAGTTCAAATGAATTCTGTTTTAACCTCAAGATGCCCAAGCATTTGAGTGATAGTGTGGAGAAATGAGAGTCAGTGCTTGATCTTGATGGAGGATATGTTGGCAAGAAGGTATTCGTTAGCATGTGTTTGCCCTTGCTCCTAAAACTGCAGTGACTGCTGAAGCAGTACTGAAAGCTGTACAGTTGGAATATTTGGCACAGTGCTTCCTGAATTTCACTACTTCCAGGTAGAAACAGAGAGCTGCACCTTTGGTGTGTTGAAAATTCTACATCTGTTTCTTAACTAAAATTCTGGGTGTGCACAGTGACATATTTTGGTGTGCAGTGTAACATAATGTTGGGTGTTTGCATATGGTGCAAAGACACAGGTCTCTGCTGGTTTGGATACTTGGCAGAACTTTGAGCTGTAGAAGGGAAATTATTTAGCGCTATTGAGTTACAGAATTCATTCCTTCAAGCTGCATTTTCCCTGGTTTGTTCCTTGGTATATGTTTTGAAGTGCTCGATGATGTGTAACATCTCCAAACTTCATGCCTTTCAGGAAGCCAAGGAGAAACGCCAGGAGCAGATTGCCAAGAGGCGCCGGCTTTCTTCTTTGAGAGCTTCTACATCCAAGTCTGAATCAAGTCAAAAGTAAAGATGTTGTGCACAATACTAAAAAGACTTACATTTAATAACCAATAAACTCCTTTGGTGGTGAACTTTCAGTATGAGACTTTGTAGTACATGTTGTTACTGGCAATTTCTTAAACAGGAGTTCAGACTACTGCATCGTATACCCCAAACTAGAACCACAAACCATGATCTTGATGCAGTTCTCTTATGAAAAGATTGTGTTACTCACTTTGATACTGAGTATAACATTGGTAAAACTTTACACCTTCATCTGATTCTTGGCAGAATTAAGTGCAGTTCAGGTGCTCACTGGAACTGGTTCCCCAGGAAATGGCCATAAACCTGACAGTTCTGGGCATGTCTGAATGATGCTTAGTCAAAAGCTTTAGTGGTGGGTAGTCCTTTGAGGAGCCCTGGTGTTCCTCTCTGATCCTTTTGGGTTACTGCAAACGTGAGATGCTTGTGATTCTGTAGGTATTGGAGCATTGCTCTTGAAATTGGTACTGAGCATGAGAAGGCACCTTTTAAAGGTTTGACTTAAAAATTTGACTTGGGGATTAGAAATTCCGGTAGCCTTTACATACTGGGTCAGGATAATGGGAATTTGACTCAAGAATACATGTGTTGGATGTTAAAATGGTCTGCAGCTAAATCAATTGTCTTAGTTCTTAAAATAGTAATTTGGATCCACTTCTATTTTTGTTGAGATGGGTGCTTCTGTTTCCAGTAAATCAGGCTTCATTACAACCTAAGAAGTTGGGATAGTTTTTATTCCTGTGTGTGTGGCAAGGCTCTTCTGAGTTATCGCCTCACCTAGAAGCAGATTTTAATGCATCAGATTAAAAATCTGGACTAACAAATCAAAAGTTGCAGAAGACAAGATCTGCTGCCCACGCATACGGGGCATGGAAGGATCAAACCTGCGGTCCTTGAAATTTAATTTAGGATACTGGGATACCCATCTCTGACAAGGGCAGAACTTGCCATGAAGCATTTAGATACAGTGGAACCTTGGACTAAGAGACTTCGCTAAAGCAGTCACCAAGCTTTAAAGCCATCTTTCGCAGCTGAACTGAGACTGTTACTGAACGACAACTAATCCGAAAAGGTTAAGAGGGATGGTAATTGTGGTTGTGCATGAGTTAAATAATGCTGGCTAGGTCAATAAAATTTAAAAGGCTAGCATTTTACAATGTACTTTTTTTATGGAGACCATGCTCATTGCCCAAAGTTTAATAGTGAAGATACATAGGCCCTGTTAAACCTGAGCTTCACTAAATAAAAAGGTCCCCTTTTACTCTACATTAGTCACTCAGCTGCAAAAATTAAAATGGAGAAAATGTAGGGAAGAGAGTAACTCTTACTAAATTCACAATCTTTAAGAATTTTACAATCTGCAGAAGGGAAATAACACTGCCTAGCTTCTTAATCCTAGTAAAATATACTTGCACACAGTTAAGAGGTACTCTGGTCAGGGTGTACAAACACTGAGGTGTGTCCTGGGCAAGAACAGGAATGTTTTCAACAGGCTACTACTAAGTAGAGTGGTATAGGCTATTCCGTATGACCTGTGCTGCTACAGAGGCTGTGATTGTGTCTTCCTCTGAAGCACTGCAACTAATACCCAGTTGTCTGATTGTGTGAAAAAGGTCAGTGGAGTCCTGGTTATTTTTATCAAGCTTTGAGGATGTGTGGCCTTGTCACACAGGGAATACATGGCCTTATCACTAGTAGCAAAATCCTTTCTGCACTCTTCTCCCTCACTCGTTTCCTGGAACTGCCTTAGTACATTATCTGTTGCTTCCTTCTGCAGTTTTAGGCTTTCAGGTCCAAATTAGGCATATCATGACTTGTAGACTCAAAGAACAATCCTGGCTTGAAGGGACTTTGAAAGATCATCTGGTCTGGCCTGTTCAGGTCTGTGAAAGGTGGTTCTCCTTGCCCCTGTGTCCTCCTCCACTGTTAGTGACACAGCAAACATGGTGAGAGTGCTTTTAGTGCCATCATCCAGATCATTCGTGGAGATGTTACAACATGGAGCCCAGTACTGATGCTTAGGGGGCCCCACTTGGGGCAGGGTGCCAGCCTCAGTAAAACAAGCTGATCACCTATGAGATGATTCCAGCCCATCTCACGGATCACCCCTTATGTAGGAGGCGGCTATGGGAAACAGCATCAAATGCTTTGCCAAGGTCCAGCTGAACAATAGTGCTCTCTCTTGACATGCTATTTTTCTGTAGCACTTACCAATTTAGCCTGGCATGATTTGCCTTTGATAAACTCACAACTGAGTTTTCCCAGTCACCTGCTTTGACCATGGCCTTAGGTCATGGATGACTCAAATGGCCAATCCGAAAGAGGCTAATGAAGAAGGAGCATGTTTTCTCTGCCCCTGTGCAGTAGGAACTGCAATAAAACCACAAGGCCACCAGCTGCAATAGTCCTTTACCTGCTTAACAGCAGTTCAAAACTTGTGATACTAAACACAATGCCAAGTGCTATCTGGGAGCTGCAGCTTTTCCTTGCATGTCTTGTCAGTTTCAACAGGATTTCTGCTCCTTAACGGCAGACTTTCTGCAAGTCTGAAGCTTGGCTGCAAACTCAGACACACCTTAAGTTTCAGGGCAAGTAATCCACCCTGGTCAGAACCTGACCGGTTGCCATTTCACCTCTTTGCAACCGAAGGAACAGAATACACACACCATTGACATACACAATTATTTTTAACCAGCAAGGTCTGGATTTAGACAGCGTGACACAGAAAACAAATGAAAAAAAAATGGCAAAGGAAAGCATCTTGAAGAAACCTAAACAAAATGCTGGAACATCCTTCTGAGCTACTCTCGTAATTAGGTGAAGTGAGCCCCCTGTTCTTCCCAGCAGTTTCTGTCTGCCATCCAATTCCATGGAACCACTGAGTCTCCTCCAGGCACCACTGGAAAACAGTAATGCGCAAACACCTGCTGAAGCAGGACAGGGACTGGTCAAGTCTGAGCATTTTTTAGGGCTGTCTCAGGGTCAGGTTGATGCCCACCGGGAACACAAGGCCTTTCCTGCTCAGCTGCTCTGGCACATGTGATTATTCCTACACAGAGGCAAAACCTTTCAGATTACTAGTGGACTCTATCAGTTTTCCAGCCTGGCAAGTTAGTTCACTCTTCCTTTTCTTTGCAGACAATAGAAGTTTGTCTTTACAGAGATGGAAGTAACTATCATTTTTAGCAAGGAACTCGCACTCAAGGTTGTTCTGAACACATGAAGCATCAGAGCTTCCTTAAGCAAGCACCTTCTGCTATTTTACCATCACATTCTCTCCTCAAATTTCCCACCAGATTCTGACAGAGGAAGTAGCAGTTCCTTTCTCTCTACAGCTTCAAACCGTGTGTTCATGCTTCTTTGGGGATTCCTCAAATGGAATTTGTTCCTGCACAGCATTCTTCCTCTTTTCTGTCTCCTCCCTCAATGGGCCACATGAAGGGTAGGAAATGCTAAGACAGGGTAACATTCTTAGCAAGTAGCAATATTGAAAAGTCAGCAGTGACAAAAGCAGAGGAAAACAAGGAAAATCAGTGTGATGCTTGCAAGATACACAAATCCAAAAGACTAACTGTTCCTCAGCTCTCTATCTAAAAATAGGTCTGGAAACATGGGCTTATTATGAATCTGCTCCACAAGCTATCAATCTGTGCTATGCACATCAGTCTCATCAGCCAAGAAAGGCTTCTAGGGTCTTGTATTATTGTTTCTGTCAGATTAATGAACTCACTGCCGTACATGAGGGGGTTTGAAAGATGCTCAGTTGCGAAGGTGAAGGCCTGAGGCACTGGCAATTTCTACTACTTAAATTTCATCTCAGCCTCACTCCTATCCCGCCCCATAAAAAACCAAACCAAAACAAACTCAAAAAACCCCCCCTGGAAACTACATGTAACCCGCAACTATGTTATGAGTCAAGAGGTCCACCAATGTTTTGACAAGCTAGGATGCATCAGGTGAAAGCATCGCTCTATCATCCCATTACAGAGCCACTGAGAAACCAGAACTCCTGGGAAGTGTTCTCCCAAGTAAAGCCACAAATATGCTGCAGAGAGCACCAGCTATCCTCAGGAAGCCAGAGGCCATGCTTTTCCTACAAACAAGAGCTTCACAGATTGTATGAGCCTATTTTTCACCTGTTCTTACCTCTACTTCTGCCCAGTGCTTGCTGAAGGTGCCACAGAGCCATCCATACTCTCTAGAAGCCACATCTCCACAGGTGGGTCCCATTTTTTATTTCCTTCTCCCCCTGCCTCTGCTCTTTCCCATCATTCAGAAGCCACTGATGTACTGTGAAATAACTACCCCAAAAGACAGTCAAAAGTCTTTTGCCGAACGATAGGCTGAATTTACACTTAAAGATTAAATTCTGTCAGTCATTTGAATTCCAGAGGTGAAAAAAGCTGAATAATGGCACATTTTTACACAAGATGCATATATATTTTATTTTGGGAACAACATTATAAATTGTTTCTTAGTCTAGAATATCTATACAGAATTTAGGATATAGAGTGCCCTTTTAAACTCAAATTTGTTGTCAAATGTACAAAAATATCACAGAGAAACAAATGTTAATCAAAGCACAGTAAATGGATGCCATTTTTCAACAGTTCAAAACAGTCTCTAAACCAGTGCAAATTTTATTGCATTAAGCTTCCCAGCTCACTTAATAGATTCATAATTTATTCACACTACATCATTTCATCCTTGTTACAATATAGTTTATTTTAAGCTCCTAATAGGAGTTTAATGTGCTTCTAAACAACAGCAAACTATCCCTTTTATTTGCACCATTGGTTGATGCAGACTGAAAGAACAAATAAAAACGCCATCCAATCCTCTCATGTATGCATCACAATATACAGCAGAGGAGACTACAGAACTGGAATCCAATCAACCATTCAGTTTCAACTCTTACAAGTTAAAAGGGTGTTTGTTTTTAAAATGATACATAGTGAAAAGTGGATATACAGAATGCATTTTAAGATTTTTATTAGTTGAAAGAAAAAAAGAACCCTTTTGTTGAAAATATACAATTATGTGAATAAGATTACCTGCTTACTGTAAATAAAATAGGAGTCATCTGCATTGAAATAATTGCTGAATTAAGAAGAAAAAACTACTGAGTGGATTCTTCAGTTCCTTACATTTTAACAATTTGTTTTAAAAATACAATTTCTATAATCTAATTTAATATACATTTTGAAAATATCCCCTATGTTGCAGTTATTCAAGGAAAGCAGTAAACTCAATGAAAGGTATACTCTTTTAGCTGCAGCAATACAAAAAGCCATTAATTCACAGTTAGAATATTACTCATTCACAAGTGCAATGTAGCTTGAGCTTAACCAATGTGAAATTCCACCAGGAACAAGACTAAGTTACTTGCAAAATTGATTTAGTTTGAAACACATATAGTAGATAAAGTATTTTCCATTACAATTGTATTGTCTAAACTTAAGTTACATAAAATTTGAAGACAGGATATGATTATAAGTAACATACAGATGCTTCTAGTAACATGTAAAAGCTGGTACCAATTACTGCGCCAACACTGCAGCCACATCAGTCTCCTAGGCCTAAAAGATTTTCAAAGTTGTCAGGTTTTGGTGATGTGCCAGAATATAATTAATAAAGAAAATCTTTTTAACTTAAGAATCCTGATTTTAAACATTTAAGACCTCATTTGTTGTTTTAATTCCACAAAAAACCCAGCTCTTCGCCTGTGAGCTCACAAGCTGTATGTAACTGATTTAAAGCTGGGTGAAAGGCACAAGATAGTATCTTAGCACAACTGGCTGCAGTTCAACATCCTTATGGAAACAATTCAAGGAAGCTTCTCAGATAATTGTTCTTCCAGTACAAACATTCTAAGTTCTTGGGCATACCTGAAATTCATTGTTTGCATCCACTTCTGTTATCAGGTTGTTCTACACCCTCATTTTGTCCACACATTGCATGTTTTGAAGTTAGTGTTGACTGATCTGCAAATGTTTTCCTCGGGTTGTACGTGGGAATTACGAAATATGTAGACAGAAAGATAATCTCCTGAACACTGGCTGTTGAGGTACTAGAAAGAGTATGTGGAGGCAAGCGTTTCACAAGCAAGCAAAATGCTACTTTTTCTGTTTATATTGACAGAAAAACAGAACCAAAATCTAGCTTATCCTCATCCGTTCTTCACAACACTTTGCTCAGACCAGTAATGTATAATGGATTCAGATAAATTTGGATTCCTAGGAGATGGGTATCAAAAAAGTTAGAAGCATTTGTACGTTACTGTCATCCCCATGTAGTCCAAGAAGTTCATCCTGTCAACTAAATTGCAGAAGTGTGCCTTTAGCGCCTAATTTTCAGAAGAACAAAAGAGTTTGCAATGCGCTCACAAAAAACTTTCGGAATTTTTCCCTCGTTATTTTTGGCCAGATTTTATGAAACTTACTTCCCCCCTCCCCAAAAAAGCATCCTAGATGAAAACAAATTGTTTTCAGAGATCTCCCTTTTCATCCGAGCTATGGATTATATTAAAAAACCCATTGATTAGTTAGCTACTCTAGAACCTAAGCATTAAGAACCCCCTATAGAAAGGAGAAGGTTTTCCTTTTTTTATTCTGTATTAAAGAATCAATTCCAATATGCAGATTCACGATTTCAAGTAGCTACATGCAGGAATTCTACCACTCTGAAATCCAGGTGCCTACACCAGGAATAGCAGTTAATTTGTAGTGTACAAAAATGCCAATATGCAAGAGCAAATCAAAGCAAGTCCAATTCTGCAGCTGATCTTTTCTCCTCTGCCTTTAGTTTTGTTGGGTTTTCTTGTTTGTTTAATGTGTATAGCTGGGAAAGGTTTAACAATTGACACTAGATGTTGTGACACAATCTGCTTTGCTGCCTTTACAACACTACTCCCTTATTAGTCTATATTTTCAGCAACAGATGAGGAAGTTGTTTCAAAATGAAGATGATGTGTTTCCAGAAACTAGTTCATAATAATATTATTTACTATGTTTTAAAACTGTTTGGATGTCACATATCTAAAACAGCACTCACTAGACAGATTTTCCTTGTCATTTAATGAGTAGGGAGAATTTAAAAGCGACTAAAGTGACTAAAACTTGATTGCTTGCAAGTTGCATCACATAATCACATGGTTTGTCTATTTAATACTCAAAAATAATGGTCTTTGTGTAGATGTGTGTTGAAAAATAATGCATAGAGTTACACAGAAAAATTTGCTGGCTTCGATTTGTAGAAATATTAACTTGTTTGGACCAATGCTTTAGAAGACTTGTATTTTAGAAGGATGGAACCATGTCAATTATTTAACTGGAGAAGAGAAGAAAAGATGAAGAATCAAGGACTGTTCTTTAATTGTGATGTAGGTCAGACATTAGCAAGCAACTGTGCATAAACCCAAAGAATAAAAAAAATATCATTGTGTGCTTTCTTGCTTTTAGCTGTTGAGAAAGCACAACAGTTTTATCAGGAGAGAATCTGTCCAGGTAATATCCCCATATTAACTTAGGATCAGCACTTGTAGACAAAATACAAGGCATCAGTCTATGATGTCAATATATTTTGTCATATATAGTGCAACTCCCTTGTTTTCACCTCATGAAAAAAAAGCTGGTTTTATTGTTTCATATAAAAAATTGTTCCAGACAGATCTTCATCCCTCATCATTTTAAAGAATTAAAAGTTTTAAAAGTAGTATCAAGTAAATACATTCATACCCAGATGCAATTAGTATTTTAAGCTATGCTCCTTTTACATGCTACAAATATATTTTTTTTTCTCTACGAATTATTCCATTGTAAAAGCCATACCACTAACTTTCAGCAAAAACCTGGAATAAATCTTATCATATTCTTCAAGTAACAGAAACACTTACACTGTTGACCAGTATCCAGGCTCTCCTTGCCAAGACTACTACTACTGTAGTCAAATATGTGAGGTGAGGAAGTGTCTTATCTACTAGAAGCAATACAAAAGATGGATACATCTTTTCAGATCATACACATAAGCACTTCATTTCTGCTAATATACACCTTGAAGACCACATTTATAAATACATCTTAATTGAAATATTGAATCTGGACTATCAGTGCAAAATAGTTAACCCACAGGCTAGTATAAAACCAAGGGAGAGGGTGATAAAGAATTTGAGGAGGACACCTCTTAAAAACACATGCAAATAGTATAAAGCATAATTTCTTTTTTCAGGCAGTATCTGTTGACAACTCTTGTGTGTATTCTAATACCATTTGAGCTTCCTACATAATTTTTAGAATGCCATCCATTTCTGAGCTGTTTTGTGTAGAAATTTATCCTTCTTTGGAGAAAGCAGCCAGTACATTTACAGAACCTTATAGTTTATCAGATAGAAAATACAGAAAAGTTGAGTGTCTCTGTTTTCTCACAGCTGTAGATACACACTTTGAAAAGGTCAGCAAAGGTAATTCAGAATACTGACTGGGACAAGATTCAGGAGAAGGGTAGCAATTTAATGTACTGTCTGATGAAATTTAACGTACTATCTGATGAAAGCAACTGCATTGCAGCTTCCAATCCAAGGTTTCAAATATTTACATTCATACAACCATGCCACACATTAATAAAAGGACTCTTCTCTAGGTAAAGGTAATTTTAAAGAAGCATTGAAGAATCTGAGCCCTGGAAAAGTACTTCATTAAAATACACCAATATTGGTGGCCCTTAAGAAAGTCACCAACTGTAGACTGCTGTTTCATCATCAGCTTTTTGAACAACTTGCTATCGTGGAGGAAAACTTTGAGGAAATATATAGGAGAAAAGTAGATCAACCACTGAAATAAACTCATAATTTTAAAACATTTTGACAAATTTTACAATGTGCCCATGAGATGAATGAGAAGAATACATGTTGCAGTTCAATGAAACTGATTTGACAAATTGCTCAATTAACACCTTTTGAGACTCAAAAGTGTATACGAGAGAGACTCAAAAGCATATATGTCACCATGCTCTTGGGTTTGTTCAGCTCTGCTTTTGTGTCTCCGAAGTATGGTGTGTGTCTTCCTTGTTTTTATATTAAAGGTGCTCCAAACCACTTCCTGCAACACTCAACCCTGCTGCTTGGTGGAACATCTATTCTCTGCATCTTTTCAAGAATTTCCTCTGGTAGTTTTTTAAGTGCAAGTCTGTATTCACTATCAAAGACTTCTGAAATAGAAAAAGCACAGTTGAGATTATTTAAGAAACACTGTACAATGCACACTACTATTCCTATAAAATGCTTTAGGTGATTTTTATATAGTAACAAAATTATCTTCATTAACTAGATGCTGATTTTATTTTTTTTTTTTAAATGCACCTTCTTAGAGGACATGAAAAGCATCCCCATAAGATGGTGTGGCACCCCAACACACCACAGCGGATGCCCATTGTCTCTTTCCTGAAGTTCCATTTGCCTGTTCCCAGTGTAGTTTCCCTATCACATTCCATAAGGGAGTCACTTTGATTGTGTAGTACCAAGTAGAAGATAGGACAGAAGAGATCAGTAGAGGGTGGGAAATCAGGTGTTTAGATAACAGGTGTTAGGTCTGATATGTGGGTTGGAGAAAGATGGACAAGACTGGAAACAAGCTTTCAGACATGAAGAATTAAAATTTCAAGCTCTTCAAATACTCTTTGTTTAAAGTAACTCATTACTGGTTTCAAACAAAGTCAAAATTAATGGTTTCACCTGAATTATATTTACATAAAAGTAACACCTAAAGACTGACAGTGCAGTAATTTTCACTAAAACACAACTGAATCTTAGAAACAGATTTTATACACTAGCTTTCACGTAAAATATCCACAGGGACTATGCATTTCACAGTATTTTTTTACTTACCAATGTCAATGTTTTCTCTTCCAAGAGACACCAGAGAGAGGAAAAGAATTTCCCTGTAAAAACTCCTAGGGGAATATTTTGAAGGGTGAGTTAATGAAAGCATCAACTATCCTGTTTCCAACGTCAATACTGAAGACTTCCATTATGTAGCTTCTACAACTGTTCTGTTAACCTTGCATGTGAAAAAAGTGACCAGTCTACATGACTACTAGCTTAAGGCTTTTTAAAGCCTGAATACTTTTACTTGATGCAGAAAGCCACATTACTCCCAAATCCTAGTAGTTACATTTTCTACAAAAAATTCCTCTGCCATAGAAATACCTAATAAACAAGAAATATTAAATTAACCACCACTTTTTTTCTATTATTAATTAATTTCTGCCTGACCATGAAGCAATGTGTGGGTATGGATTTCTTTCAGATCATCCATACTTTTGTTTTTTGTTTCAGAATGTCATGGTCAGTCTCAGACATAGGTATCATTAAATAAACAGATATTATTTTTCCCCCTTGTGGAAGTCATAAAGATGCTTCTCTGAGCAGAGTATTTTCTGTTTCTTTTTAGTAACTACAAAACACAGAAACAAAGATGACTTAGTATGACAAACTGCAAACACATCTTGTATCGACTGTAATTTACTTCAGAGTCTCTGCTTTTGTACAAAGCCTTCCTTGAACTGCAGTGCAGGTTACAAAATACAAGAATTATTTACACATCTCCCTCTCTTTGAGACTCACGCTGCATCCACTTTTCATAGCCAATACTCCAGATTGCTAGAATTTCATAAGATATAACTAGGGAGAATATTCCACACACTGCAACAGGACATTTGTATTTATCAATTTGCTAGATCTGGAGCAACATCAAAATCTGTGTAATTCATACCTGCATTTTTCTCACTCATTGCAAAATGTCCATTTTTTAAAAAGTATCACATTAATCCATTTGATCTAGATGAACTATGCATCTGCATATAGAGTGCATCTGTTCATAAAACACAGGTGTAAAAAAATACACATAGTTTTCGGTGGACACAAATGAAACAGAACCTTCCCCAGAGGTCTTTATAAAATTATCACTATGAAACATACACAGTCTGATCTTATCTAATTTTTAGTGTGGAGAAACTAAGAAGAGATTATGCCCTCACCTCTGTCGTTTCACATCTGGCTTAACTTTCTGTAGGAGGAGGTTGATTGGCTTCATAACATCATTGTGTTGAATACTTAGTTTGATGTTCTCTAACAATGTGCTTGTTGCCTGCTGATCTTCTGCCAGTGTGGAGGGTTTCTTTTCAGAAGAATCTGGGAAGTGGAAATGTACAGACTATTACAGCAGTAAAGACTTTTTTTTCACTTTAATAAGCAGAAGTATTTCCAAAAGTGAGTTACACATAGAGAACCTCTACTCAATCTAGAGAAATTTGTTATAATGGAAGGACCTTGTCCGCCTATAGTCTTCACTCAAAAGTAACTTTATCCAGAAGTTACAGGATGCATCAAGTATCCACGTGCAAGAGGTCCAACATGACAGAAATACATGAGACTGAAGAGTACCCAGCATCAGATGTTGCCTGTGATGGTTGATTAGCTCAGTTTTATTTCTGTACTTAAAAATCAGGTTCACTGCAAGAAGATTATTGTTACACAAGGGAAAAGAAATAAAATAGAAGTGTCACTTTTCTTAGCAAGGAAACTTATCAAAGCCCTTCTTAAAAGCTGGCTACAATTACCCGATAACTTTGGGATATATATTGAAATAGAAAATGCACAGTCGAATCAAACAGGAAAGAAAATGACCAAGACATTTACCATCATGATTTGTCACTTAAAATGCCACACTCAGAATAACACTGAACTATTATTTTCTAGAAGACAGTGACTCATGAAGGAATAGTAAGTCCATGTACTGGCAAAGAAGTAAATTTACAGATTAGGCAGTGAGTACCTGGTGTGTAAATGAATTGCAGACCAAGTCTAGTAATCTTCACCACATCGACATGATGTTTGCATCAAATTGACATATATGATACTTTACAAATGTAATTTTGTGTTTTCAGAATATTTTCTGACACTGCTATATGGCCTGTCTATTTTTCTTCCACATCTCAAACAGGCCCTTAGCTCCTTTGTTTACGTATATATATGTACATCATATACATCTATATATATACACAATATATAAAAACAATAGATATACATATTTATATATGTAAACAACATATATGCATATCAATATATGTAAACAATATACATATATATATATATTTATGCATCTTCGTTCATGGCTAGATGATTTGGGGATGCTTTTCATCTGCTGTGGTTACATCAACATGCCTTGTAGAATCTGAGGTAAGTAACACATGTTGTTCTGTGCTCTTGACTGCAATTTTCTGATCAGTCTCTTTATTTTAAGGACATTTTTCAATAAACACCTTTTAATTCCTTAGAACCAAAATTAGCACATGACATAGTTTTTAGAAGTTAAAAGATGGAATTAGAAGGTTTTCTGATGATCAGAAGTAAGGAAGTCCTTAAGTTCTTATAAACAGTCTGTCTGTTTTATGCTAGACAAGGCTTTCTTCTATCTTACTTTTTGACAGCCAGGAGGGGTGCCAAATGTACATTTAAAGGGACTGGTGATGTTTCATTCACTCACAGCAGTAAAAGATACCTTTTTGTAACACAGCCTTCTTGCACCTGCCTGCATAGCTATTACCAGATAATGCAGTGAAACTGAAGTGGAACTTAAGGCATTCAATCAAGTGAGAGTAATTTAGCACCACGTCTAGAGCAATCAGCAATTCCTCTAATCTTGTAAGTGTGTGACAGGTGATGAGCAGATCAAACTTATTTTCACAACTAATTTGATACCCAGACTATGTGAAGTACCTAAGGGATTGCATATGCTTCAGATACTAAAAAAGATACTGCAAATTGATGGGCTGTGTACACTTCAGCCACTATAAACCAATGGTTTCTTTCCATAGTCTCTTCTTCCTCTGTTTTCTGTAGCATTTGTTTTACTTACTGAGATTTCTCCAAGACATATATAGGGGCTCCCCTGGCTCTTGGTGGAGGTTGATATTGTCCCATAGAAGATGAATGTATACCAGCTTGCTATCTTGAGCAAGAGATGTCAAAGGAAGCTAAAAACACATGAGGAAAGAGAATACATTTTAAAAACACCAGTACGGTGTTATGTTATTTAAAACTCCTGCCCTTTTACTATTTTTGTGAATAAAGAAGGTTAACTTTATTTAACTTGAATCTAACAAACAGGAGCAGATGTTATCCTCTACAATAAACTGCACTCAATCAGAGCAGTTGTAAGTACTTCAGCATTTAATTATCTTTTATAGTTTATCCTAATGTATGAAGAGCATTTAGTTTTCTACAGGCATCTGAAGAAAATATTTTTGAGTATGTATCTGGAAATATCTTTTGTGCACCAGACACAGTACTTGATCTGTACTACTAATCACACCTTATTGCAATATTTTCTGACCTGATGAACATTTTGGTAGGCATGTCTACGTATTGGCCTTCCCAAAAAGCAGAAAGAATCTTCATATGTATACAAATATGAACTATTTATTTCCATTAAAAATATATGGTGGTCAAAACAACACTTATGTAATTATTTTATAAAATTAAGTGCCCCTGTAATTACTAATACAATAAAAATTACCAGGCAAGAAAAACTTATCACTTAGTGCGTCTATTTACATAATAATTACATTATATTATGTCCCATCTTGCTGTTTTCCCTGTTAATGCATTGCAGTTTTCCAGGATGCTTTAGTTTCTTTAGTATCGTCTTCAACTTCATTTCTTGGAAAATTTTTCTCAGTTCTAGGTGGGTGTTTTTTTGAAAATTGAGGGAAAGAATTTAAAGTTGAAGTGTGTACAAGTATATACGAAAATACTACTTTTTTGGCATGCACCAGATACAAAAAAATATTTAATTTCAATGTGTACCTACTCATAAAAATGATATAGGTTTCAATCTACTCCTTTAAATTAGAAAGGCAAAATACTCAAAATATAAATCTGTTCTACATTCTTTTGTTCTAGTCATGTAGTAATGAAACTTGGTGGAGTTTGAATAGCAAAACCTATTCTTGGAAGAGAAAAAAAAATATTGTCCTGTAACTTTAAAGATTGTAAACTCAAGTGTGTAACTCACTCTGTGTATTGCAATATATTACAGTTTTTGAGTCGTTTGCAGACACATCTTGTTTCCTATTCTTCAATGAATCTTACTCTCTGGCTTTTCAGTAGAGACCATCTTGACTAGAATTTAAAGACTGTTTCACACATCTCCCTTCAAGAATCCTTGTGGGAAACAAACCTATCTACTCGTACGATAAAAACCCAAGAACCTATATTCAGCTGTTCAGGAATTATTTAGGCAGTTGTTTTGAACCAAGCCCCACAGTGTTGCTCACTGTAATACCCGCTGATCTAACGCGAGGATGCCATTTACCTGCACTCCCTCATTGCAGTGCTCAGATGTCAGAATGAGTCCAGGTAAGTTGCTGGGCAGATCCAACCGCTGGAAATACCAGACTAGGTTCCAGAAGATTATGGGGTGTTGATTGATGAATTTGGATGTATGAATTACTTGCTCTCCCTCATTCTCCAGGAGTGATTCAAGCTCCTTACGCAGTACCAAAGGGCTCAAGTAGGGCACAGATACAGGGGCAGGGTTCTGTTGTTTTATTAAAGGATCCTAAAAACAGAACATGCACCAAAAAAAAATTTTTTGTTTGTTTGTTTTGGGGTGGATTTTTGTTTGTTTGTTTGTTGGGGTGGGGTGTTGTTTGTTTTTGCTTTTGATTTTGTTTTTTACGAAACCAAAGAAGATTTTTCTTCCAGAAATACTTTTCAGGATTACTTGCTCTGAAAACCTCCATTGCAGAGTTTCTTTTGACACTTGGAAGAAGCTCTGGAGCTACTGAATGCACAATAACTCTAACAGCATCACCAGTTTTGACTGTTGGAGAGTTCTTAAAGAACAATCACCTATGCTTTTTCTATTATGTGAGCAAGAAAAAAATGCTAATTTGTTAGAACTTGTTCCCAATTGTGCAGTTTTAAGCTATCTAAGCTGGCAGCCAGTACCAAGCCTGCAGAAGTGGAAAGTGAAGAGAAATGTCAGTAATGACATAAGCTGTGGAACTGAATCTTGACTTCACATGTTAAGGCAGCCTCTGGAAAATAACAAGTATCAATAGAGAGGAGAAACACTTTTTTTCACAAGAAAGGTAGGAGTCTCAACACTGCCTCTCACCTTCTCCCATCCACTCCACAGGTAAGCCTAACAGAATATACAGTAGGAGTGTAAGTAAATGCACAGAAACGGAACAAACTTTCCATCTTGCCACGTGCGGCACTATTGTGTTTAGTCAGCTGTTGGCGTTGCTTTACTACTGAGCTTCCAGTTTTAGAAAGACAAAGACTAGCTTCATTCTGTTAGAGAGAACATTTCAAATTAAGTAGAACTGTTTGTTTGACAAAGTATTGGAAAAGTAATTTTAGATTAACTGAATTAAGACTTTTTTCAGTTGTAAGACGGTGAAAATATGCTTGGTCATTCCCATTCCGCAAATGGACAGGAATGCTACTAGTAGAATATTATTAAATTCATTGTCTTCAATATTTTTCTCTCAACTGCATATGCAGCTTCTAGACTTACCACAGCTTCCTGCAAACTATTGGGCAGACTAACTGTTGAAATGCCATGAGACGGTCTCTGGGAGAGATCAATGTTTTGCAGTGGACCTCCCACACTGTGGCTCCGAGTCAAGGACACGCCCCTTTTTGGAGGATTACTGGCATGTATGTTCATGGTGGTGGGATCTGTAGTCTGTTCTTCTGCCAAATCACTGTGTGAATTTTAGAAGAAAATATGCTAATAGTTCAGCATTTCTATGGCAACAGGAAGGAAGCAGAGGAAGGCTGCCAAGATCCCAAACCAATTTTCTCTATTAATATGAAATTGTATTTTCCCAGTTAGTTCCATTGTTTAGGGAACACAGAACAAAATGCACCTCAGACCAGTATAAACATCCCTTCAGAAAAGCAGCTAGGTATAACTTAAGATGTGAATCTGAAAGCACTGCAGTTCTGTACAGAAACCATTGCTCTTGTATAGCTTTACCTTGCTTTAAAAAAAAAGCAGTCCACAGTTTTACCAATCTATGAAGATTATCTCCTTTTGACTACGCTCACCTTTACTTCCTCTTCCCTTTATGTCCTAGGTGTCATAAACAGAACAACAGTATAGCAGAAAGTAATTTAAAAATTGCATGCCAAAGTAATAATAAAAAAATTGTGTCAAACTCATTGAGCAAGCTTATTTAAGTAAAGTCAGACTTTTCAGATTTAATGCAGGCAATCAAGACATTTGCAGATCTGCGAATATTCGTTCTGTGCTCCTTTTAATTATAATGGATAAAACTACAGCTTCAACTACAGTACAGAAGAACAAACAAAGTGAAACAGAAAGTGTCTGCTTCCAGATAATCTGTAGAGAGCAAAGAGATTATTTACCGGTGACTTTTGGTTCTAAGTTTTACTTTAGTTAAAAATACATTGTCACAAAATAAAGATGTTAACATAAGCAGTACCACCTTTAATGTTTAGTTTTACTAACTACTATAGCATTGATTAAAGTTTTAGTTGTCTGACACAGGCATTAGCTCATTACTCTAAGGCACTAATACTCCAGAATTTCAAATTTGATGATTAAATAAACCCCAAACAATTACAACAAAAGGTAACCATCCCAGCAAAAAGGTCACAATTCATCCCGGAATTATTTTAGTTCTTCCCTCATCCAACATGACACCTTCCCCTTAATGCTATTTTTCATCAAACTGTTTCAAAAGTGACATTGTTTTTCAGAGTTTCAGTTTTACATAGCTTTTGTTTGACACAGAACACTCAGCACAAGTTGTGAGTGCTCCCAGAACTTTCTCTCAAGTAAAGTGCTCCAGCAAATGGACTTATTTTTTCCCATAGTGCGGTGTCCTTACTGTTAAATCATACGTACAAGGAAAGGAGAAGTAATGCTTGAATTTCTGTGTGAGTTTATAGGGTGATTGGGTTTTAACCACACTGAGTAGAGGTTTTACCTACTGATCAACAGCACATGGACATGAAGATTCATTTCTATAGCTGTGTCTCTAGAAGCTACTCACTTGGTGGAATGAGTTTACTTCAAACTGATAAAAGCATGCTTAAAACATGCAGAAAGTCAGAAAGGAAAGAGATGATTATCAAGTTACTACTGTACTTAGCCACATTTGGTATAAAAGCCAACCGTACCCCTATAAGCATGGAAGTAGTGATGCATTTCTGACAGAACTAACAATCTTGTTTTACCTACCCCTGCTCAGCTGCAGAGCTGGTTTCTTCAGCTATGGTGTGGCTGGACTGCAGGTGATCTGAAAAACTGATCAAGTCAGCAACAGCTGGACTGGTCAACAGTTTCTGCTCCAGAGGATCTGTGGTTAATGGAAGGGTGCCACTCTGTAAACTATCTCCTGAGGTACTTTGCTTCAGGAAAAAGCTGAAGTTACAACATGAATGGGAGGGAGAAAAATACAAAGGTAAAGATATAAGCATAAAATCATAAAGTTATTATTTTCTACATTCACTTTTCAGAAGTAGCAAAAGAAGGAAACACAACATTAAAAAGCTTGACAGCACACCATAAATTTCATCGTGTTCCCACCCTTGCAACTTATACAGGCAGAGTAAATTAACACATAGAGAGATTTGATTTGCAAAAGAAGACATCCTACACTGGACATAAACCATTACAAGTGAACTTAGTTTGTCACGGTTTCAAATCAGCAATAGTGTATTAATAGGTGACACATCACTGGAAATGGTTGCTACTGTAATGTGACATTACAGACTACATGATCACACACCATTCTAAGCACATGACAACACAAATGCATCTTGCTTTGCTAAGTCTCTGAAGTACATACTCTACAGTTAATACAGATGTTCAATTTCTGCATTAGAGAACTAGTGGAACCTCTGTTCATAGCAATAAGCACTACAGTAAGAACTGGAACTTAAAATTAAGTTCCATTTTTCATAGTGCAACTAAAAGAGGTTAAAAACAGCGAGCAGAGAAGCTTGAACTGCAGAAACAATAAGGTAGAGCATCAGGAACTAAATGCTCCTAACAAATTTGGTCTTGGAAAAATTCTTTGCTGACAGATTTAAAAACCTCTTCCTATGCTTTTATGAAGTCCACAGGCTTTGTTTTAACATCAAAACAAAATGAAAACTGACTTAAAGCTTCCATACAGTTATGCTTAAAAAGAAAATATGAACAAAAAAGTGATAAAAAGGCAACCAGTTCTTTGGGTTTTGGCTGTTTAACAATGCAGCTTAATAGTTTACACAACTTAAAATTTCCTTCAGTGCAATCATGACTATCGAATAGGCAGTAACGTTCTTGCTAACATCTAGATGGGGAAAGATATCAAAGATCCTCTTGTGAAAAAATATAACCATGCACAGGTACAAAGGCAGAAATTGAGTACTGGTAAAATGCACTGACCTTGCAGAGCCACGAAGGTCTTTAAATTCAACATTAAGCAAAGGTAGGAAGGTACTTTTACAAAAAGGGCAGGTAGTGTTCAGGTTTGAGTCATCTGCTGTCCACCCAGCCATGATTTCTTCATCATAAACCAAAGCATCACAAGCTCTACATTGAGAGCAGCTTGACATCAAGACCTAGAACAGCAAAGAATTAATATTATCAGGGCTTTTTTACAATATTATCAGGGCTTGTTTTTTATAGGCTTAGTACCCATAGAAGTTTAACAGGTACCAGAAGGCCAGTGGGGAGAAATGAGTTCATCGCTTCTTTCCCACCATACTCAGAATTATCTCATCCACATTAACTTTTACATATGAAATAAAGATATAAGTAACTTATTTCTGACATGGAAAAAGCATTACCCCAAAAGGCTACTAATATAGCATTTGCAATTGCTTGCTTCTATGAAGACTGAAGCATATACAAATTGTTTTGATTGTATAAGTAAATGCACGTCTACTTATCCAAAAGAGGAAAGAAATCCCACAAAACCAATCAAACACAGAAGAAACCTTTATAATAGTGTGGTGTGTCGACCCTGGCTGGATGCCAGACGCTCACCAAAGCCACTCTAGCAATCTCCCTATTCAAATGAACAGGGGAAGAAAAATATGACAAAAGGCTTGTGAGTCACAATAGGGACAAGGAGATCACTCAGCAATTACTGTCAAAATAAGGGAAACTAGGGGAAATTAATTTAATTTTCTACCAATTAAAAGTTCAAGTAGGTTAATGAGATGTTTCTGCTACCCCTCCCTTCTTCCCAGGCTTCACTTTAGTTTCTGACTTCTCCACCTTCTTCTTTGACATGGCACATGGAAATGGGGAAAGGGGGTTGTGGTCAATTCATCCCATGTTTTTCTGACACTCCTTCCTCCTCACACTCTTCCCCTGCTCCAGCATGGGGTCCCTCCAACAGGACATAGTCCTAACACGAACTTCTCCAGGGTAAGCTCTTCCCATGGGCTTCAGCTCTTTAGTTGCTCCAGCATGGATCTCCTGCAGGGTCACAAGTCCTTCCAGCAAACACGCTCCAGCCCGGGCTCCTCTCCCCATGAGGTCAAGGTGCTGCCGGGAGCACTGTCTATAGGGTTAGCTTCCTTTGGGCATCCACCTGCTCCAGTACGGCGCAGATGGCCGCAAGACACGGCTGTCCCGCTGTGGTCTGCACCACAGGCTGCAGAGAATCTCTGCTCTGGTGCCTGGAGCACCTCCTATCCCTCTTTCTGCACTGACCTGGGTATCTGCAGAGGGATTTCCTGTCACGTGTTTTCACTCCTCTCCTGCAGCTGCTGTTGCACAGCATTCTTTTCCCCTTCTCAAACACACTATCCCAGCATTGCTGCCACTGTCACTGCTTTGGCCAGTGGGGAGTCCAGTCTGGAGCTGGCTGGCATTGGCTCTGTCGGACATGGGGGAAAGTTCTGGCAGCTCTTCCGCTACCCAATTCTTGCCATGCAAACCCAGTACAAGTAGAAAATCAGAATGTTGTGTCTTTACCTAATAGAAGTCCCACCACTAAGCTAGATGGAGAACTGGAGAAAAATGGTAAAATTAATCCTATACTAACTGGAGAATGGACTATATACCTTACTCTATCTTCTTACTTCATTGTTTCAGTCAGATGGGTGAAAAACCCCCAAAAACCAGCCTCAAGCACAGCTTCTAATAAATTTTAGAGCTAACAGATATTCATTATAATGAAATTTTTTACTTTGCTATACCCTTTATATAATGCAGTGCAGAAGCTTGACAAACCTAGATGTCCAGAACACCAAACATAAATGAAAATGACACAGGATCTACCAAATAACACTGCAGTTGAAAGAAAAGCAACCAAGGCAAATGCAGTGATCATTGCCTATGTATCTGAAATCTGAAAGTATCTACAGGTAATAACTGAAACAGAGAACCATACTAAAACATAATTTAATTTGGCTGGGATAGAGTTAATTTTCTTGTTAGTATTCTCTGTAGTCCTGTGTTTCAGTCTGGTAACCAGCTCCATGTTAATTGATAACACTCCAATATTTTCATTATTGCTGCATGGGGCTTTGTACATCATCATGGACTTTTTTCATTATGTGCATAACTCAGCCAGCAGGCTGTGAGGGGACACAGACAGGACAGCTGGCCTCAGCTGACCAAATGACACTGTGTAACATCAAGTTCAGAGATAAAACACTGTGTTTTCCAAGGTAGCTCTTCCTTGAGGTGTCAGGGTGCTGACTGATTTCTGCATTACTATTTTCTTTTGATTGTGTCTCCCTCTTTTTAATTTTTTCCCCCAGAATTCATGTATTAAATTGTCTTTACCTCAATTCTCAAGCTTTTTTCTTTTGCCCTTTCAATTCTGTTCCCCATTTAAAGGGGATTAAGAAAACACCTCTGTGAGGGCCTTGGTGCTGGCTGCGGTCAATTCATCACAATTATTTAGTAACACAATTTTCATAAGGAAAATAAAATCTACAACCCCACAAAAGCTCCTGTTTCACCTCTAACTTCTCCTTCATTTCAAGTTTTGACCCTTCCCTCAACAACTTTTTCTCTATATATATGATGGATGCATAAAAGTATTTAAGACACTCTTGTTTTTTAAAGCTGCTGTCACACTCCAAGCTACAAGTATTAAGCATCTCTGCAGTAGAAACAAGGAAAAAAATGTTTTGAAAAAACCAACCACAATGCAACTAAACAGGTAATCAATGCATATTATTGACTATAGTACTATTGACTAATTATAGCTTCATCTATGAGTTTATTAATCTTACCTCCATTGCATAGTTCTGGAAAATGCTGGATAAACTAGTATTATGTGAAGAGCTGTGCTCTGATTTTTCAGAATCTAGAAGTTTCATACTTTTTGGGAATGAAACTTCACCTGTACAAAAAGAGTCATTTGAGTTTTGTTTTCAAGCAAAGAATAATTAATCAATTCCCAAAGAAAATAACTTCTGGTAAACCAAGGCAAGAAAATTGTTCCAAAAGATCTCCAAAGATATGAGTATCTCACTGACATTATAATTACAATATAGATAATGTTCACAATTAACATTTCTACGTTATTTTTCTAATACAATATATCACAGATTACTAAAAGAAAAACACAAAGAAAAAATAGACTGGTAAAGAGCAGTAAGATTGCTCAATGTATATTGACCAACTCTAAAAAGTTGACTAGTCATGATTTCCTGAATAATACATCCATATGTAAACAGGAAATGTAAGGACAGCACCAGGTGAGGCGTATGATACCAAAAATGCCATTACTGCACTTAGATTTTCCACTTGTAACACTGCACTAAACCAAATATTTTTTTATTGGCAATGCTAGATTTTATGATTATGAACTTTGTCCAGGACAAGGGGAAAAGGAGTTCACCAGAAGGAAATGGATGGGATCACTCCTAGAAGGCAAAATTATCAGAATTATTTTTTTACAAGCCCAAATTTTTCTATTAAAGAAATCACCACCAGTATCTTCTCATCATAAAGAAGTCTCCTGTGTTTTTTCTGCTCAAGATTATGTTTGTGAACAAATTTTGCATATCCTGTTGGCTGCCACTCTTTATAGTTAGCTCTAATAACCCTCCTAACTAACTGGAACTAGAAGACATCTTGTCAAGATTTTGTGATATGGGGGCACTTTATCACTGCTATGCAAGACAGTTCTTCCTCTCTTGATATTTTTCTCTCTCTCTCTCTCTCTGTAAAGCAGACAGCTCTACCATATTTGCATCACGGAAGTATTGTATTACAAAGAGACCTAAACCAACCCCACAGCAGGTTCAGAAACACATCTTTTTTCTCAAAATAAGAATCAAATCTACTTGAATTAAATCTGAACTGCAAATTAGTAGATTTGTTTATTCCAGTTTTACATCTGGCAGGAGGGAGGGAGGGAGGGAAGGAAGGTTTGCAACAAGCTCACAGTTGTCAACTATTTACCTACATAAGTTCAAATCAGGTATGTATCCAACACTTCCTATTCCACAGTAAAGATGGATAACTTTTAGTGTGTATTGCTTTAGGGTTTTTGTGTGCATGAAGTACAGGGTTGTTCTGTTGATTTGGTTTTGGTTGATTTGCTTCTTTCCTCCCTCAAATGATCTGTCTCTGTTAGTTATGCAACTATTTGCAGTTGCCAAACTGCTCAGCTTTTCTGTACTAATATTTCACTATTAATACTTTCATGAGTTTACATGAATGAGCAGGTGTTTCTAGTTATAACTAGTTAGCAATCTTCCTATCACATACACAGGAAGTATTTTATGGTTAAACTCCTGCATATTGTATCAGCTTTTTATACATTCAACGAAGAGAGAAGCATTAGCTACTTGCTACTGCAAGAGAATAGTATAGAATGGAAGTAAAAACTTGCTTTTAATACTCTAAAAGGCTTGAAATAGTTTCACATTATCATAGCTTACATTGTTTTGAGTGATTTCACACACAACAGTTTTCCCTGTTTGTTGTATTATAATCAAATTATCAGAGGAAAATAAAACCAAATCATCTCACCTGCACTGAAATGCTGTCTTCCTACATCTCCACCACTGCTGCTACTACCAAGACTAGTAGTGCTTTGTGCAAGCTCATTTGTAAGTAGGCCTGAGACTCCAGTTCTTGATGATAGATTATCTCCTAAAATACTATCTTCAAAGCCCACAGGGAAGTTATAGTCTGGTCGATGGCTTTCTTCCTTTAATGCAAGAAGAAAAAGTAGCATTTTTGAGTACCTCCACTTCCATTTTTATCCTAAAGAATAAATAATTAAACTAGCAGATTAAGATAAATCCTGTTGTAACAAAAATTATCAGATGTAAGATTAATCTATGTGGCCTCAAAAAGTGCAGATACTGCACAAAGCAGGAGGATATTGAAAAACTGACAAACTGAGTGACAAAACAATAGTGATACAAATTTATTCATTACAGAGAAACAGGAAAAATGATGCAGACACATCACTTGAATGCACAATAACAAGGCATCACAAAAAAAAGAGATTACAATATTAATCTCTCTAATTACAATATTAATCTCTCTATATCCTCTTTCATTCTTGTCATTAGTATGTGAAATGTTTTACTCTGAAAAACACCCTGTTAGTCACAGAAGAATCATAACATTTAGTTTTCCAAATTCCTGATAAGTGAATTTACTAGATCTCAGGCTGTACCTTATTACTTTCAACTTTGACCCTCACAAATCTGACGTCCAGGGTTTGTAATTTATTTTCACAACCTAGTTTTCTAAAGTAAGACAGGGCAGTATGGCATCATTTAAGGTGATCTAAATTCGTACTTACCTGGATTTCTTGGTTCGGTTTCTTTACATATAAATAAAAAGATTAATAAAGAAATGGGAGATTTTTGTTGAGAACAAAAAGCTAAAACTTACTGCATTGAGACCATCTAATTTCCTTTGTCTGAAAAGTGAGGGTTTTTTTAATGGCAAGGAAAAACAACACAGATAAAGTGTTATTTTTATTAACTAATAAAAGTCAATACTTAATAAAAAAGTAAAAACCACCTAGAGAAGCAATCTTCTGGAAATGGAAGTTAGCCCTTTAACTTTGCGTCTCTGAATTTTTTATACTGAAAAACACTTACCTCATCATCTGAGTAACTATATGCTGATGTTACCACTCCCCACATCTTACTGGCCACATTGGCAGCCTGCTTCATGCCTGATTTCAAAACATCAATTTTTGGTCCAGACAGTATATTGTCTAACTTCAGACTGGATAAAGTTGTTACAACAGTTCCCAATGAGCCATGCGGGGAAGAACGAGCCAGTCCTGTCAAAGACGACGAACGCTCCTTTTGAACTTGTGGGTGAGTTTGTTGCTTTGATCGTACAGTGAATGTTTTGGATCTGCAGACAGAAGGACTTCTTCGACTTTCATAACACTTGGAGGACGGCAGGATGGGATCCAAGGGCAGGCTTGACCTTCGTTCTTGGGAGTGGCCAAGTGTACTAGAAGCCTCTGCTTCCTTATCTGGCTTGTGCAGTTCCATGCTGGGAAACTTACTACCCAAGGGGTTCTTCAAATTCATATAGCTCTCTATTTCATCTGCCAAATTACGTGCTGCAACTGGTGACATCAACTTTTCCCCGGGTTCTGGATAACCTCGTTGTGTGCTGTCAGTAGCTAGCAAAGACAGAGGGTCCAAGCCTACTTCAACATCTTCCCTTTCAATAGGCTTAACCACTCCATAAAAGCTATTTCTTTTAGCAGTTGCATCTTTGGATTCAGGTTTCTGGTTTTTAGACTCAACTGACTGTTCAAGATTTATGTCTTCCACTGTAGTCATGTTTCCATCTCTTCCGTTCTCAAGATCCTCCTGTCCTTCCCCAGGTTCTTCCAGCACTGGTGAAGACCTATGTTCTAGGTCCCAGTCACTCTGAGTCACACCACTCCAAGTGCCACTTATGTCAGAAACCTGCTGGTCAGTGACATTTTCAAAGCTGTGGGATTTAGGTGAAGTTTTGGTCCCAGATAAAGCTGCTGTTAAGATCTTGGCATCTGCTCCCATCATTATTGCTATTTCTTTAGAATGCAAGTCCAAGCTGCCTTTTTTCAGCAGCATTCCAGCTCTGCTTTCACTACTGAAACTGCAGCTTCTCTCTGAAAACAGTTTTTGTCTCTTCTGTCGTTTTTCACTTGTCTTCTTAGGAGAAACATTACCAAAGACTGTATCTTCGACTGAATCCTGAGTTATGAACAGTGGGCTAGAAACTGTTTCTGAAAGAGAAAATGCATTAATAATATGGTGTCCATAGCCACCAAAAATGCTTATTTCCTGAAACCATGTGAAATCTCCTTAATCTCCTTACATAGAGAAGACTGGGAGTACTACAGTTGCAATATATCCATTAAGAAGTTACACTACCATGAACACGTTATTCCACTGCAAAGACATCCTGCATATCAAAAGCCACCTACTCTTTGGAATCAAAGCTGTCTATTGCTTCTACCTCCTTTCCCTGTGCCAACACCCAGAGAATAAGTACTACATCCATGAACTAAAGAAAACTACAATTTTAGGTAAAAGTTACTCTGGTTGGTTTTGGTTTTTTTCTCCCCCAAGAGCTACACTCAAGATTTAAACACCAAATATCATAGTTCATTCTGGTTCTGAAAAAAACTATAACGCGTGTCTGGTCAATACAGATGCATTATTTAATTTATGACACAGATGTATATTTAGGAAATACTAATTAAGTTTAGCATGTGGAAGCCATAAACCAATCCTATAAATGTTCCTATTTCCTATGGGTAACTGGGAATATTTACTACCTAGATAGCTGTGTTAGCAAAGTTAAAATCTTCATAAGTATGGAAATTCTACTATATTAGGACCTCAAGAGAAGACCTGTTGTACTACATCCACCTGCTGGAGAATGTTTGAGTCTTACATCAATGCTGCTCCTTGGCTAGCCATCACTTCTCATAATTGCCAAAATGCTCCAAGAAACTTCTTACCTGCGACTCCATTCTGTGCTATCAAGCTACACTGAAGCTGGACTACCTTGTCTTAGTAAAGAACAGACATAAAGGCAGAAAAAAAAAATATCCCCAAGATTTGGCTTTTATATATCCATAAATCGTCTTCATTGCAAATCTTGAGATAAGTAAATAAATTTTGTATTGCACAAAGACAACACACATTGTTCCTGCATTATAGAATGGCAATGTAAGCTGCAGGAATAGAGACAGACTTGTCCAAGATCAGCAAGGTTTAGATGACAAAATCAAGACTGGAGACACTATTTCTCTTTGTTTCCTAGTATATTGCTGAAATACTTTCAGTGCAGGGCAGGGAAAATCTTGATTTCAGTCTACAGAACAGTGATTTTCAACCTTAGAATCTAGAGATTCCCTCTGTGTTACCTGCACAAGATAATGGTGGAAAGCAAACATTGCGCAAGACATCTGCACCTTGAAAGCAGTTTTATTTCTTTTCATAATATGAAACAGATTGCAAAACACTAGAGCACAACAAGATCAGGACTTTAGCAAGCTCTGTTTCACCCAGTGACTCACCATCACTGCTCTTCCTTCCACTGCTATCAAAAATGCCTGATGGAACTTTCACAATACTGTTACCCCAAGCAGGTGGATCAGCTGGACTCTGAGTTTCTATATTCAGCTGTTGCTTTTCATAAGATTTTTCTGTAGAAATCTCTACAAGAAAGAGAATGTGAACATTAGGAGATAGATAGATAGATCTGGATATATAAAGTTAAGATTTAACTTAGTAATTATTTGCACTGGCACATAAAATACAAACTCCAACTGTCACCTTATGTAATAACAAACTAAAGGATCAGTCCTACTAGGTACTGAGCATTTCCTGGAAGCAATACCCAGAAAGGTTACAGCTGCCAGCATTATGCAGAGAGTGCTTAGCTGTTCACAGGGTTATAGCATTTGCCAATTTCTCCCTATGGTATTTTTCAACTAACCAAAGCAGAATAAGAACAGTAGTTCACAGATTTTCCTGCAGGGCAATGTTTAATGAGAGCTTTAAAAGGCCTAACTCACATAACAGATCTCATAACCCAGATATAAAACAAATTCAGTAATGAAAACAACAAAATACAGAAAAACAAAGGGCAAAATTTGAACAGAATACAGGAGATGACCCTAAAGCCATTTATAGCTGGGAAGAGTTTGTAAGAAAAAGTAGCACCTTTTATTAGGTCAACAGGTAGGTACAGCTAAAAAAATTATCAAGATTTCAAACAGATAAATGAGGGAAATGGAATGTAAATTACTGCATACTCCAACATTTGTCCATTTTTTTCTATCTATATTAAGTTAATCTAATAAAAGGCTATTTCTACCTATACACATTCCACTCCTATAATTTAGGACACAGAAGTAAAATAACTATATGAAATCTATCGTATTCTGAGCACTGGAATATTATTAATTCAATACACTGGGTATCTGTGGTATTCTAATGCATGAAACACATTTATTACCAAAAGCCTTCACCAACATAAACACGCATACTTAACCTCCTATTAAGTCTTCAATGTTAGAAGGAATATCTTTCTCTACTTGTGTTTCAGTTGCAGGAAGACTGCCCTCACCATCTCTCAAGATTTCATCCTTGGATCTGTAACCCTGGTCTGACTGACCACCTGTTACAAGAAATACAAACACATGTTTCAAGCTCGTTCTCCCTTCCTAAATTTGTTTTCAATAAGAAAATAAAGGATCTGAAATTTATTTGTTTCACATGTTATGTCTCCAGAAAAATTCATATTAAGATCTTCAAAATGTCTAATTTGTGGAAAGACCTACTCAACTCAGTGATGGTAACACCAGAGACAATTCGGCTATACTAATCCAAATTTACTTTTCTAATTATACTAATTATGAGTAATTCGCCTAGAAGCACTATGGTGACTAACTATTTTTAATGCACTGTATCTGCTCTCATTCCTTTCCTATCACATTAGCATGAAATATTTAACTGATGGGTAAGCTAAATTCTCAAATGCATTAACAAAAGAAATTTAGACAAGCACAGCCATAATTGAGCAAGCTTCTAACAGTGAATACAGCCCTGGAAAAAACCTGTACTATAAACTGTGCAATATATTTTCACTGTATGCCAAAGTATAAATTGTAATAGAAAAAAAAGTAAAACTACAAACATTTTTTAAAAAGTCTGTTCCTCTGCTATACCAGTTAAACTTGCCAGCTGTAACTCACTAAAAACCCAGAAGTTTACAGTAATCAAAGAAGTTTGTTGCATGAAAAAATACAGAAACTCTCTTTTCTCTGTTATTTTTTATCTGAAGGGCTGCTGCATGTGCAAAAAGACAAAAATACTACATGGACACATTTCACAGCAACATGTTAAACTGGATTGTTCATATACTTCAGAGTACCTATTAGCACTCATTACTGCAACAAAAAAGATCAAAGTAAGTTATTAAGTGTGAAAGGTGTTAGGAAGCTCCATAAAACTTGGGTGACATATACCATTCATCTACCATACATATCACTGCTATTTATTTTACCAACAAATAACAACTATGTTAAAAAGAATAAAAAGTTTGAGCAGCCATCAATTAATATATTTGGCTACTATATTAAAAACTTTTATACAGAAAATTAAGTTCTGACATTCTCAGGTGCTTATTTTCTCTCTGTCAGATTTTCAGCAATGTTAGTATCCCTGCCTTGAGCAGAAGTGCCAATACCCCATCAATAAATGGGTGAATTACCTGCAGGAGTAACATTCAAGGGTAGAAATAATGCACACGTGCATCCAAGGCTTCACACCATAAGTCTGCACCCCACACCGTGATAGCCAAGGACAAATGCGGCACCCAAGAGACAGCAAAGAGCAAAAAAGCAGAGCAACAAAGAGCAGAGAGAAGGGAAGTTCAGTAATCTAGGCAGACATATCAGATGAAGCACAGAGATCAGACTCAAAGTTCTCTTTACAGAAGGGCTCAAGATATTAAAAACATGAAGAGTGTGCAAGAATCATTTTGTGCATTAAGTTTTGAAGTACACACAGAAAGGAAGTTTAGTTGAAACTGCACAAGTAGAATGTGATCAGTACTAGAGCAGATAAGAAGAACCATGCATTTTGTCTTGCCATCCTAAATGATTAATTTCGTGCGCACTCTTTTTACTTCAGTTTGTCAGGAAGAGCGCACACTATGTTTAACGTGGAGTTTTCCTTCAGCTTATCACCTGCCTTTCCATTCCCACGGTGTCTCCTAAAAACTGTATGACAAGGTTCTGACAATTTCTGTATTTATTTCAAAGTTTAGCCACTACTATTAAGACACTTGAATACGGTGTTTAAAAGTATAGTTTCACCATAACCTAACATAACATACTAATTCCACAAATGCTAATTAGACCTTTCTGAGATATTATCAAGGAAAAACATTTTCAAGTGTTACCTTCTAATCACCTCATCAAACATCACTCTTTTTGTGGAAAGATTTTACTGACATGGACTACCACTTCTGTGAATAAATGACAGCATGCAAAAATTAAACAGCCTCATATGTCAGAGGCTTCGTATCTTTTCTGAAGGTTAACACAAAAAGCAGGGTATGTGAGATCACAGCAAAACATGTATTTTCATGTAACAGTATTTCTGCTATAGTACATTCTGAATTAAATCATGATGTGCAGTAAAGGAGAAATGTTCAACAATAGTGTACGTTTTCTACTCAAGTTAACTCCACACTTCTCTACAGCCTCAAGAAGGGAAAGCAGTAGTTGTAAAGGGGAAATCAACAGGAGACTAGAAAATTTAGCCTTTTGGGGAACTGTTAGTAGTAAACCCACCAGAATCTAGTACCTGTGCTAGAGTGATTATCAACGGAATCAAGCCTGACTAAGTCACTGACGAAGAGGGTGTGCTCCCCACTGTTAGCATCATTAGAACTATCCACGCTACCATGGCTCACCATGTCCCCATCAATTCCACCCGTGGGACTCCGCAGAGCTAAAGACATGAACAAGAGCTGGTTAGTAAGAGAGGATTTAATTGTTCAGATTTTTAAATAAATCTAACCTCTTCAGACAACAGTAAACACTTCTGCTCACACATATCAAATAAGAGTATGAAATTCTGGCAACAGAAATCAAGATAATTAATTCTTCAGTATGCAAAGGACATTCTAATTCTGTTATAAGCATCAAGTTGTCAAATATCAATTTTTATACATTTAAGGACATATTTTTCCACTTTCAAAAACCACAATGTTAGCTGCAATCCATCTGAAAGTACGTTATGCCCTTGTTCACCAGAAATAAATCTATTTCAACTAACTTATTACCTGGTATCACAGGCACTTGTGGGCTCTGCATTGATTTCTTCAGGCACTGCCTAAACTGCACTGTGCCATGAACTACATTTCGTACCTTTGTCCACAGGAATATGCCACTGCGGTTACCACTAGGCCAAGAAGACTCTAAAACCGCCTGCAGAAAGAGACATTTTTGCAATAACAAAAAACAGTAAGGAAGCTACATTTAAAAAACACAGTATGGTGAGAAGCCTCACCCCTGCCACCAATAAAAAAAAGCATTTACTGCCAACCATGTGAAGTAGGACAAATACTTGAATTTTTATGAGCTCTTCTCTTTTATTCCACAGGTCAGTACAAAACAGTTGAGTATGACCAGACAATGGATCAAAATTACTTTAATTAAACAAGGTGGGTTTTGTTCTTATCTGTATATTTTGATAGCGACAGAAGATCATAGTAACATCTCCTCTCTTTTTCCTTTATATAGTTTACCATGAAGTGTCATCAAGAACTTGGAAGCAAGGAAAGAGAGGGAGGCTACTTCAACTAGCCTAATTCCAGCCTTCATCCGTTTTGGATCTAGCTGTCTTAAAGAATACACCTTGGAATAGATTTATTGGACATGGAAGCACTAGATGGTTCCAAAATTTGCAAATGGAAACAGTGTAAATCTGTATTTCAATAGAATTTTTGGTTACCCAAACAGCATGGGAATGTAAATTTAACACTGTAGAACCATTTAGTGTGGATTCAGTCATTCTGTAAGCATGTCCAAAGGATGGCTTGACTAACAGAATCAGCAAATCCAAGTGAAGAGCTGCAAGAAACAACCTTAAAAACATGCTATCAGACATTGGAGTGACAACTGCAAAAGGCACTGGAACCTTACCTTATTGTAATAACCATAGGTGATGGCATTTGGCTGTATTCCAGCATTTTTCATTTCAAAAAGAACTCTCACAGCCTGAACAGGCTGACCCCACAGTCCACAGAGCTGCATTACTACTCTATAACAGACCTGACAAGATACAGAAATGTGTAAATGGACTAAAGACAAGAATTTTGAAGTGTCTTAAGCTCTTTCCTGATTTCCAACTTTTACACATGTAAAAGGAAAAACTAAGAACAACTAGTTAGTCCATAGCATGCTACAGCCAGAAGAGGGAGCAAAAATTAAAGAGCAAGTCACAGAAACTGACATAACATCAACAGTCCCACTGTTGACCATGTCAATTATTTTTTTCCACTCAGGTCTGCTATTTGAGAAATAAAAGAGACAAGGTGCCCACATGAAAAGCATGACAACTTGCTGCTGTATGCCTGTGGATTCTACTGAAAGAATTGTATGCTGCACACAAACCCATCATCCCTTCAGTGCAGTAAGGATGCAAAGCACTAATTAAAGTGCAATAAAAAACAGGGATATTCAAGAACTTCCTTCTGGAAGTCATCTGTGAGAAGACTAGCAACACTGAATTGGAGTAGTTGACCCAGCATAAACTATATTGGGGATAAAAAAGGGACTTAATTTCCAGTTGCTGTAGTTAAGCTGACTTGAGATGATTTTAAGGTGGCATTAAACATAGGTCTAACCATAAGTATGCTTAACCTGGTGGTGTCAGCAAAACACACTGCAGTTGCACCTTGTCTTCTATTTCACAGTCGTGGTAACTTTTTGATTTGCACTTGCCTCATCTAGTGGTTCCACTTCGGTTTTCCTCATTTTAATCAGAACATCATATGCCTGTTGCAGTGCTTTGACCTTGGGATGTACAATTCTGACATAGGCTGGCAGGCAAATAAACCATAGGCTGTAACTATGACTGAAGAGACACTTAGCCCACTGGGAGGGGCTTACATAATATTTCTTGGCTAATTTATGGGCTGTTTTTATCTCCTGTAAGGGTGAAACAAAACACAAAATCAGATAAAAGACATAACATCTTGAATATAGAAATCTAACTCAGATTCTGGCTTCTGAGTATTTAATAACAATAGACACACATTCAGCTGAAGAACCCTTTTTACCATTCTCTTATTAAGATGCTCTGCAAACAAAAACTAGCATCAGGATCAATCTTTTTTTCCCACTAAGCATTAATTTCAATTTAATTTTATATAACAGTCTAAAGCTTAAAAATGCATTTGACAATAAACTGTAATCTCAGATGGTAAGTTTTTAATCTCTTCTGTTTCTTTTATTTGTAAGTTACAGAGACCAAACCTCTAACTTATAGTATAAACAGGCAGTGGCAATTTTACCAAGAAAATTTATATCTTTCAATGATCACACAGTGATTACAATGAGACTCATCTGACCTGTTTTGTCCTCTTTGCCATGAGAGCTGGACTATTTGAAATGCTGCTTCCAGCTGGGTGTCTGCTGAAGGAGAGCTTGAGCTCCTGTGGCCTGTCAAAGAGCTTGAAATCTAGCCGTGGGAAGTTTTTATAGCTATATGGATGATTTAAAAAAAAAGAAAATAAAAGTTTTTCACATACCTGCTCATAGCAGGAAAGCCATACAAAGACAACTGATGTGGAAAAAAATGACAAACAGGAGAATAAAGAACCAGGAGAAAAATAAAACAGCAAGATACTTTTAGCCTTATTCACAAAAATACTACAAGAAGATGCCTTGGATATTAAGCCTCCAAGGACAATGGAAATAAGAACCAGACTGCTAACCACGTCATGAAGGTCAGGGGAGCACAGACGGTGATTAACAAAGACAACAGCAAAACCCAGA
The DNA here is from genome assembly GCF_000277835.1 of Geospiza fortis. Classification (NCBI taxonomy): domain Eukaryota; kingdom Metazoa; phylum Chordata; class Aves; order Passeriformes; family Thraupidae; genus Geospiza; species Geospiza fortis. The sequence goes on from NW_005054323.1 coordinate 4,009,836, forward strand.
AAATTCATGATCCCATGATCAAGAGAGACAGGAAGAAATAAATTGTACCCAGAGTGTCTGAAACTCCACACTTCTTGTACAGGGCTGAAAAAGACTGAATGCAAGAAATCTGAAAAGTGGAGTGCATGTTTTGCTCTTCTGGTTCATCACCTGCAGATCAGTAGTACTCGGTAGAGTCATAACCCACCCTTCATCATTCCCAACATGGAACAAAGAACACTGCACTTGCTACAAAATACACACAAATGGCTAAACAGGAAGAAGGACACTGAATACATGCAGAAAAGTATTACTATAAAGGTGGCAAGAAGTTATTGAAAAATTAATACCATATTCCACATGCCCTTGCATATAAACACCCAAAACACTGACTTCTAGAGGTTCGGAAACTTACTAGATTCTGGGCAGTTCATATCTTTCAAAGAGTTCTTCTGAATACTGTATTAAGGCAATTCTTGCACCAGCACAGAACACCTGCCCTGCTAACCAACACAGACACCCTAGTTTCACTCTATGTGACTGTCTAACTTGTACCTGTATTTTGGCACTTGGTCCTGTCCATCATCAGCAGGTGGTTCTGGTGGCATTATGAACACTGTGTGTTCACTTTTTTGTGACTCATCAAGCTCAATCAAGCGTGTATCTTCAACAGAATCTACATCAACCTGAAAACAGAGTTTGTACATTAAGTACAGAGTTTGTCTTTGTAACAAAATGTCCTTTAAAATGTCAATTATGTTGGAATATGTAAAAAATATATTTAATATACACTGTATTTGACTGGATATATATAAATTATACTTGTTCTAATTACTCAAATATCAAGTCCACAGCCTTGTATTTCCATTTTTATTTCATGATCAGATATTCCTAAACATTTTCAAGGGCAGAAGTACCTTCTCTCCTTTTTCCGTTCCTTTATCTGGAAAGAGCTGGGAAAAGAAAAAAAAATATTAAGAGTTTCTTCTCCACTCAAAATCAAAATCCTAAATAATTATATTAAACCTGTGCCACTTGCTGAAATATTAAAGAAGAAATGGAAATTTTCCATATTACTATAGAGGCAATTAACCTCTTTTTCAAATACTTCAGTGAAGAATCAGCAGTAATCAGTAATTCAGTAACCACCATACTTTCAATCTGCTGACAGTATCTACTGAATACAAAACCCTTAATCTATCAAAGGAAAAGTGCTTTCATTTTATTTAGTTGAGAGAAATTCCTGTTTTGCAGCTATTTCCAATATGACAACCGGCATAATAAATTATTAACAAAGTATTCTCTAGATGCATACCCCACATTTAGCAGAGAAAAGGAAAGGCAAATAAACTTTTGTCTATTCACAAATATTAATGTAATTAGAACCAATACTGAATCAAAGACTCACAGTCTATAAAAACTTGTTATAAATATGAAGGTTCTCCCAAGAAGAATCATGTACACATGCCTTAAAAAAAATACAATTCTATAGCTCGTAATTTTAATATTGTGAACTTGGAATTTCAAAGATGAAGCTATAAACTCCATTACCTATCTAGACCAAAACTATACTGATGTGACTACATTAAAAAATAGAAAGAAAAAAAAAGGAGCAATCTTTCTCCTAAAACATGCATGTAATGAAAAAACTGCATAAACCAGTCCTGACCACATCTGAAACACTAGGCATTTTTAAAGCTGAAATTGTGGGAAAAACTACAATGATGTTTTTGGTCATGGCAGATGACTATTGGTAGCAATTCTACATTAGAGGGAGGAAATTAACATTTAATGGGAAGACATGGATGGTATTTTCCTGAAGTGTCAGCTACTGGTAATTCTCACATTATCTTATATATTGAAATCCTACAGGCCTTTAATTAAAATTTTCTCCAACAACACAGGAATTATGACCACAGAAGAAGATGAAGAAAGGAAAAAGCAATAACCACCAAGAATTCCAATCCTTTTGAATACTCCCTGCAGAAGTTATGTACCTTCCCAACTGAAGGACAGGACAGTAACACAAAGTGAACAGAACAATATTATGTAATAGTATATTTTTCACCTTTTCTATGCAGTCATCAAAAAATGCCAAGCCAGTATCCTTGTCACTCACAAAACTGCACTCTTCAATAAAGCGGCTGAATATCTGTGTCTTGGTGAGATGCGTGTAAAACTTTGTATAGGCCCGGTCTCTGCTTTTTAAAAATCCTGGTAATAAAAGGGAACACACAACTAAATACCAGCTAAAGTTCCATAAGAAATTAATACATGAAATGAGTTAATAAACATAAATCATATAAATCAATAATCAATATAAATTACTGAAGATGCTAATACATACGTATTTGCTTTATCAATAACAACTACTCATATCTATTTGCATTTGGAAGATTAAAATTAACAGCATTTTTAATAGCTGGTTTTTCACATCCTTGGCAACCAGTCACACCGATGTAATCCCTTCTCACTCTGTTTGTTGATTCATTGTGCAAGAAAAAGATGACCTTGTACAAAAGCATCCAACAGCTAAAACAACACTAAAATAAAAATTACGTTATTCTAAAAGGTGATGGGCTTGATAAAATTGAAAACTCTACAAATGATTTCCTAAAAATCTCTTCTCAAATATCTTAAACAGTAATTTTAAAAAAATCAACAACCCCAAAAGAAGAAACAAGACCCAAAACACTACCACAGACAAAACCCCTGTGACACTTTATGTAGCATCTGACTCATGAACAGATCTGAATAGTTAACAGTGATAAGGTAAGTGACATTTGTCAGCTATCGTTTCTTGCTTGCCATATTTCTGATTTCTGCCCCATTCGCTACTATTTTTCAATTTCTACCAAGATCATTACTTCACACCTCATTACTGGGTTTTTAGCATTTTTGCATCATACAAGTTGAGAAATATTTTTTAATTCCCAAGAGATGCCCTTGCAGAATATGCCATGATGAGAGGGCATCATGCTACTAAACAGAAGCTTTTTCTAATACTGGAGCTAGTGCAAACCTGCAGTCCTATATGTATGTGTCTGTGTTCCAATCAACTCTGAATAGCTTAACTTTAGACAACTGCAATTTTAAATATTGCCAAGAACTGTACAACCAAAGGGAACTTTGACCTTTTAAAGTTATGCAGCTCTTCAGCTCTGAAGTTGTAACACTGCCAATGCTATCAGCAGCTTGTTTGCCCCACCCTCACCTTGATGATCAAACAATGAATCAGCAGCAGTTGCTTTATTTGAAGGTGCCTGTGTGATTGGCTTGAGGAATGTTCTGTAACCCTTCAAAATAGATGCCATGAAACGGAGAAATGCTTCCTGGATCAACATCTCAAGTTCTATCATCTTCTTCTGCCAGGAGAAATCTGCCTCTATAGGAGTCATTTCCACTGCAGAGCCTTCTTGAGTCTTCCTGTGAACTAGCAATGAGCAACATATACAAGCCTTTAATAAAAATTCAGTGCATTCAAAAATTTGTTTCTGTTTGCCCATGTTCATAATGTGATAAGCACTAGAAATCCCGTGATTATTTTCCAGCTGAATGGGTTGACATTAAAGGTTATCTCAAAAGTGTGTTTTCCTAACTCATGTAGCAGTCTATGACACAAAACAAGGATGTCAGCTCAGTTAATGCTATTTCATACTCAATTGAATATAGTCTTTAAATATAAACACAAAGCACCATGTGTGGTAGTTTTTTACACTCCCTGCCCCAGCCAAGCTCCTTTTGGGCTGCTTTACAACCTCCAGCTTCCTCAGGCATTCTCTCTAGGCCTAGGCCTTGATTAATGGCTTCTGAGCAGTTAAGGTCCCCTTCAGCTCATCAGAAATATTGGTTGTTCTCAGGAACTGCTGCTGCTTAAAAAACAGTTCTTGCCTAATGGATAGTCTTGGAACACTATTTGACTGATTCATAGCTTAAACAGAATGTTGTTGTTGTTGTTGTTGTTTTTATTATTATTATTATTACTGGACTTTTGAGGAAAATTCCAGTAGTTTTCAGTCCACAGGATGAAGACTGACAGATGACTGAAGACAATAATTTTGTGACACTATGAAGATTAGTCCCAAGCCAGGCCTCTTAGTTTTCCTGGGCAGTTATGACTGCACTAGCACCTAATTCTCAGTGGGACCTCTCTGTGTCCATCAGCTCTCTAGTTTGCCATGCCATACTCTGAGGACCATTGCTGAAACCTGCTGAAAGGGTCTGGGCTGCCCCGTCCAGTACTGGGTGTCACCCTGGTTTTTTAAGATTTTCTAAGCCTTCTGATATACACATTCTTGTGGTGAACTGTTCCAGACACTTTCTGTAAATAACTGATTGTTTTGTCTTCTTCTATGGAAGAAGAGAAAGTTGATAGACTACTGGTTTGACCAGTGTCATTGGAGAAGTGTCCCTATCACCCTCCAATCCACTGTCACTTTTAGAAAACTATAAATGTTAGAGTCAGAAAATAAACTTCCTCTTTCTTGCTTCACCTAGAGAACCGTAGTGTGCTTGCATTCTTGCGTGTCCGGTAGCGACAACTGGGTACCACCCAATCCTCAAAGCTCAACCTGTCACCCCTTGAGTGTTGTCAAGGGATGGGATTATCTCACTGAACTCAAAGTGAATTTTCAACAAGTACATATACATTTGCACACAATTCTTTGGGTCTGTGTGCGTGTACGTGTCAATGGATTTAAACACACAATGGGAAGTACAGTATCAATATTTCCATCTCAGATCTGTAATGAAGTTACTGCAGTGCTTACAGTAAATCTTCTTAAATCACTTTGTAAATGTTATATCAGTCAAGGACTAAGTGCTGCTAAATCCTTTAGACAAACCTGGGGCTTAGTTAGGATTTGGCCCCTTGGCCTAAGGCTGACTTTTGATTCAGTTGCACCTAGACTCCATCAGGAATTTAGAAAGCAAGTGGGTCCTCTCTTGACTCTTGAGAACCTCTTGACTCTACAGAAGTGTCTCCCCTAGCTCTTTATACCCTTGCCCCTTTGCATTTCCAGACTTTGTTAAAATCATTCTACCTTGATTCTAATCTAATTTTTCTTTTGTTCGTCATCAGTGATAGAGTGAATCTTGCTACTGAACTTTGTTGTGCTTTTACAAATTCATATGAAACCTGCTTTTGCTAATAGCTTTGCTGCTGATTCTTTAAGTGACCTAAATCACTCATTTGTTACACCATGTTTTTCCTGTTCTGAAGAATACACATCTAAAACTACTTTTCTAACATCAATCCTAACATTTTAGTGCACTAAATGGTGGAAACAAGTATGTGACATCTAGAGTTTACTCTTGCATTCTTAAAAAAACAGCTATTTTCAGGTATTGATGAAAATAACAGTTCCACACTTGTAACAAAAATATCAGTTATAATAATAAAATACCTCTACATAAATATAAATAAATATTACAACACAGCTATTATAATATTGCCAAAATAGAAAAAATGTTTAACAGAGACCACTGGTTGTGCTCAAAACAGAATTAGGAAGCAATTCCTAATGAATGATATGCACTGCTGATAAACATAAAAGTTAAGATTTTCTAACAGATGAAGTAAAGGCTATTTGAAAAAAAATCACAGAAAACTAAGGCAGGAACACCTATCTCTTAATTAATATAATTTTTTGCTTTTGTCATTTATGAATTTTCTGTATCTTAGGTACACCTATGAAGTCATCGTAGTTTCCTTCCCCATAACAATATAACTTTACATTCCCTGAACCATCTTACGTGAAAGAATCTATTTTCAGTTAGAAAGAAACAATACCTGAAAACTGTTATCAGTTAGAACTTTGCTCTTATCTGTCAAAGACATTAGACTGAATACAGACACCCGTTATTTTTCTTTTGACAAAACAATTTGCCAAAAATCAGCTACTCTATTATTGTGGTAGAAAAGTCATTATCGAAGATATTCACAAGCACTGGACCCAGGCAACTACCACCCCAACAGCCTCCCTTCTGTGCCTGGGAAGATCATGGAATAGATCATCCTAGAAGCTGTGCTAAGGCACAGGGAGAACAGGGAGGTGACTTGAGACAATAGCACAGCTTCACCAAGAGCAAGTCCTGCATGCCCAACCCAGTGACCTTCTGTGATGGAGTGACTACATCAGCGGGCAATGGAAGGGCTAGAGATCTCTAGAACTGTGTAAAGCCTTTGACATAGACCCTCACAACATCTTCTCTCTAAACTGGAGACAGATGGATTTGACAGGTGGACTGCTAGATAGATAAGAAATTGGTTAGTCCCATCCAGAAGTCAGTGGTGAATGGTTTAGAGCCCCGAAGGACATCAGTGGGTCCCTCAGGGGTCTGAATCAGGGCCTGTGTTATTTATTATGAAAAACACAGACAAAGGGATCAAGTGCACCCACAGCAAGTTTGAAGATGACACCAAGCTGAGTGATAATGTTGACATGCCTGAGGAATGGGATGCCATCCAGAGGGAGTTGGACAAACTCAGGAACTGAGCCCATGGAAATCTCCTAAGATTTAACAAGACCAAGTGCAAGATGATGCACCCTGAGGTAGGAAAACCCCCAGTATCAGCACAGGCTGGGGGATGAACAGATCTCTGCCAAGGACCTGGAGGTGCTGCTGGATGAGAGGCTGACATGACCAGGACTAAAGGACAAAAAAGAGATTAAATTCTAAGAATTCACATTTAAAGAGTCTAACAAAAAAATCACACTGCATGTGATAGGAGGAAATAATTACATTTATATACTAATTAGAAGTTCTTATTGTGTCTATTTCACCTGCTGCAAGCTGTGGGTGCAGTTTCTTTAAGGAGCTGAGAAGACTTTTACATGGCTTTTTAGGAAACTGCTTCCAGTTGGTGTTCTTCTTATCATCCGATCTAAAACACAGGAGAGACAAAAAAGGACATATAAAATAGAGACAATATAAAAAAGAATAATGTCAACAGCTTTAAGTTGCTTCATTTACAGAAGACAGTACCTTAAAATTGTTTTGAAATCTTGTCACTGTATCTATTTGTTAAAACTAAAAAAAATGGGACTGACATAACTCAGAATTTTATTTATTCAGATACAAAACAGTATAAAGTGAGCAATGAGCAGTTTCCTCCAGTCTGCAAGGAGATCTGCCTTCAGACTTAATTTAGACTTTATAGACTCTTTCAACTTTTTTATCAGCCTTGCCAACATTATTTAAGCACACTCTTCTGTCTGTGATTATTATATAAAGTCTATTTCTAGACTATGGCAGTCCACAAACCTGCCATACTACTGCTCCTTCAAATAAAGGCAGTTCTGAATACAACATGTTACTGAAAGAAGCCAGATCAGTCTGACAACTTGATGATCATACGGTACTTTGCTATATGTCTATGGCAACCCAGTCCCATCTTCACAGTCTAACAGGTACTAGAAAGACTGGGAATTCAGTTCACAGATGGAAAATGATGCAGTTGATTAAGCAGTGGGGTAGATTGCCTAAAGGAATGCTCAACTTCTTTAAGGACAACAACAGATATAATAGACCTCCTTTAGCAGTTGGATATAAATAAAGAGAAGGGAATAAATCCCAAGAACTTCTATGACTCTTTCTGGAAGGCAGAAGATGGGAGAGAACTGCTGTTACAGAGAATATAACAAACCTCTTTGCCCTGAAACCTAACCAGTTATTACTACCCAAGCTGATACTGGGACTAGTTGTTTTCACACTTTGCATCTGTGAAATACTTCTTCCATTATTATTTGCTTTATTGGCATGAACACAGAAATATCTTAGAAAGGAAGCCAACGTTCACGGAGTTAAAGAAAAATTCCATCCTTATGGATGCCTTTGCCCATTCTTCCCCCACAATAATGGCATGCCTATAAACAATATAAGTAGTACCATTCCAAAAGTGACAGGAAAAAAGTCCTGCTTAGAAAATAAAACAAACTTTCAAATCTTTGCCCTAAAAAGGCTAGCCAACACTGAAGGCTCATTAAGTATCACAGAGAGAGTTTAAAAAATTAAAAATAATAAGGAAGATGCTGAATGAATAAAAGATATTTTTACTTATTTTTAGATTATTTTATTTTAGATATTATTTATTTTGAATAAAAGGTATTTAGTATTTTTTGGTATAGCTTAAGAAAGCAGCATACTTGCTCTAGAAATTGATTTTTCTATTAAGCAGTCTTTCCAAGTCAGCAACAGTGCTATTAAATGCTTTTACACCTAAACAAGCAAACAAATAAATCCAGGACTACTGCATTGCCATAGAATTAAAAAGAGTCAGAAACCGATGTGGATAAAATTAAGTGAAAAAAAATCTTTATTCCCTAATAACTCAGTATTTTCATAATTCTATATTATTTTCAACACAAAGTGCTTTATGGAGATTTGGGCTTACTTACACACCTCCAAAACTGAAAGATACACTCATTGCCAGGTTAAAAATGCTTTATAATGCAGCTACGAATACCTCACATTTACCAAAGTCTAAAGTTACAAATGCCAAACTCCTCGGAAGTCAAACATGTATAAATAGGATAAATGAAAAATGGGCAGCAAAACCAGAAGAGATCAATTCACTATTGAAAGAGAAATGGGCTTATAAGACAGTAAAAGAAAGGGTGGGAAAGCCTTTCCAGCTGACTGCCTCATAAGAGGTCAGCCACTAGTAGATTTTTAGTTCAACAACCAATCCAAGTAATGTTGGTACTTGGTCTTTTTAACAGTCCTAAAGCATCTTGATATCCCTATCTCCCTGCAAATTCTCCTGGTTTCATCTCTATTTTTCTGCAATACAATCCTCAACTTCCATTCTACTTATGAACAGAAATACTGAGGTTTTTTTTTCCCTGCAAGTATCTTCAAATGATTAAGTTATCATCTGTCATGACTTTATTCAATACATTCTTTTTTCACAATACCTACAACTATTCTCTTGGTGGCATAATACTTTGTTATAAACTGATGAAAATTATTTTTGAAGTGCTTTTCATGGAGACTTAGGGGGAGGAGAAAAAAACACCAGATAGAAAAAACAAACACAATTTGTTTCATTGTTTACCAATTCCTCTGATGCTACTAACAAAAAATGTATGTCAGTAATGTAAAGGATACATTGGCATCAGTAGAGGAAGGGTCCTTCTGAGACAGTAAAAATCCAGTAAGCATTTCACTGATCCACAGGTCAAATTACTAACTCTAACTCAAGTGAGCAAAAAAAAAAAGTCAAGTGTTAAAAAATTACATGATAAGTAAAACAAAATTTGCACAAAGATGTGCACTTGAATTAGTGATGATCACCCTCATCTTGAGCTAGCTTAGATCTACGTTTCTATTTATGCTCTAGTTAAAAATGGAAAAGTAGTTACTAAATACTGAAAAAAACAATTTTTCCTTTCTGTTATTTGTGCTCACATTACAGAAACCCAGAAGAATTATTCTGAATTAGCCTCTCCTCAAGAAGGTGCAAAGAAAATGTTCAAGGAACACTTCAATTTAAGAAAAGTACTATATTACAATACAATAATTAAGTTAAAGTATTTTAGAATTAATGTAGTGAGACACCAAATTTTGCTTGATTGGGCTCACAAAAAACATGGTCCTTGTAACCTCAGAAAAATTTTTTATGCACACTAATATAAAGTAGCCCAAGTGCAAGATAGTGTCAAGAGTTATTATGAAAGATCCTGAAGCATTCATGTTCATGTAGGTTGCTTTAAGATGATTAAGTCCAGCCACTTAAATAACACTGTCATGATTACCACAAAACCATGTCCACCACTAAAACAAGCAATGCATCCATATGCCTTTAAATACCCTCTAGGGCTAGTGATTCAGCCACTCCTCTGAGCAGTCAATTCCAATGCCTGACCATGAGTGAATAAAGTTTTCCTACTATCTAATCTAAAGCTCCCGTGGTGCAACTTGAGGCCATTTCCTTTAGTCTTGCTGCTTGTTACCTGGGACAAGAGACTGACCTCCATCTGGCTACAGCCTCCTTTCAGGCAGTTGTAGGGAGTGATAAGGTCTTCCTCAGGATCCCTTTCTACACACTACACAAACCAGATCCCTCATCTGCTCCTCACATCCCTTGTGCTTCAGACCCTCCACCACCTTCTCTGGACATGCTCCAACACCTCAATTCTTTCTTGTGAAGTGCTCAGAACTGAACACAGCATTTGAGATATGGCCTCAGCAACACCCAGTACAGGGGGGTAATCCTTTCCCTAGTTACTTACCATTGTTACTGCATTTATAGCAAGATCTGCATCACATGTGAAGTGTTGATCCTTGACTTACTAAGTTTTAATTTACTTTAAAGCTTTAGAAATGAGAGAAAAAAAGGGACAGTAAGAAACAAACCACGTTGGATCAAACTGTGTTAAACAATTTTGTCTCCTGAGCACTTCAGCAATCTCTTCATCTACAGAAAATGTAAAATCTCCATAGAACTTACATGTAGACCATGTTTGTGTCTAAGTCAATGCACACAATATCCTGTGGTGGATCGTACAGATCAAAGTATCGTGAATCAACTCCAACAATAAATGGAAGAGGTGCACTGAGTACGGTGGCCAGAGACAAAGGACAGAGGGGGATATATGGACATTGCCACTGAAATGGAAATATCATCTGAAGGAAAAATTAAATGAAATAAATGCATTAAAAAAAGACAACAGATACTGTACAAGAAAAAACAAGAAGTTACATGCAGCACATTGAAATGAAATTACTAAAAGCTTTGTAACACTATCAGAAAAAGGTCCCCACGTTTGTTACTTTAATACAGTATAACTCTCAGCTATGCAAAAATCATGATCTTTCTAAGAGTTACTAGATAGAGCAATTGAAGTAAATGCTATTGCTATGACCATTTAGTACATCAGTAATTTTAACTTAAAGCCTTGTTACAACTGTGATGTTTAAATCAATTTCTCTTACTGCAGTATAGAACACTTCGTACTCACAGCTACTACAGCTTCAGCAACTCCTGTCAACACAGCCGGTCTAAGGGAATGGAGGAGGATCTTGCCTTCTAGTAATACAAACAGTAACAGAGTGGCGCAGTTTTCTGGTCCAAGATTCATGAGTAGAGTGCTAAAGTTTGCTCCACTAAGGAGTGGATGGGAAAGGAGAAGAAAAGAAAAATGTTACAGAGCTCAAAAAAAATTCACTACCATCAAATTTTCTGACAACTGTCAATGTTTGGGATCAACTAGTTGAATGGTGTTAATACACATCAAACACCTATCTATCTAACCAATAGCTATGACATCATTTTAAGGCTTGTACTACCCCAAAGAAACCTAAATTTAAATTCTATTGCTAAAGAAACATACACTAAACCATGCTACTGCTAAATTTGTGTTGGTTACAGCACTATCTCTCAAACATGCACTGGCATCTTGTCATCACACCAACAAAGCAAAGCTAATTCAAACAAAATAACACCAAAATAACAAAATTCAAAAAAAATAACACCAGCAGTTTCATATGATCAGTTATCTCACACAAGAATCATGAACTAGAGTATCCGTTTGTTCTTAGAATCACAGCATCAAATTCCTGTGTGAGTCAAAATTAATCCATCATTCTGTTGGAGACATGCTTTTATTTTCTGCGGTTTAGCCTCCAATCAATTTGTTGAAACTGTATGCATTTAGGAATTGTACTGACATCTTTGAGTACATGGGTGTAAAATCTGTCCTTAAAAAAGTTCTTACATGTTGTTTTGCAATTTAGTGCCTGACTGCAATTTTTTAACCAAATGCTCATGTAACAAATGTGATTAAAGATGGGATTCTGCATAAAGAATATTATATGACAATGTTATCATCATATGATGTTATCATCATATAACCATATGATTATATGATAATGTTAGAATATTATATGATAATGGGTAGAGAGAATAAAAAGGGAGAAGATTTTGGTTTCTAACTTGAAAAAAAAGATGAACAGAAGTGTTAAAATAAAACCACGTGTCACAATCATAGGGAGGTCTAACCCTGAAGATGCAGGAAGCATCCACAGACACTGCATCAACCTTCAAGCACAAATACTAATTTGGAGGTCTACCCTTGAATTCCCAAAATGTTTGCACACTTGGGCAAACATGGATTTCACCTAACTGCTTGATGTTATTGTCTCTCTTGGATCCAAAAAGGAGAAAAAAGCAAGATAGCAGTCTCTATGCTATTAAATTTTGCTTACCACATTGGTTCTGAAAACACAAGATCCTTAAATATGGGTATTTTTTTCTCCTCACAAATGCCTTCTTATTCCTTTAGAGTTCCTGCAATAATCTGGCAATTCATCTTTATTTCAGGATAATTAGTGATCTTATACTTCCACAAGGGGCACGTGTATGTCAAGACAAAACTGCATATAAACACACATTGAGCTTCCTGTTTACAATACCTCATGATATTGCACTAATATTTGACTTTCTTCTATGACTGACTCCTGCTTGCCTCTGATTTTTTCAAGTAGCATACATTTAAAGCATTAATAATGATACCTTAATGGCAATGGTGTAGAAACTGGCTGTGACAATATTAATGCATCATGGGCAGAAAGCTGAAACACACAAAGTAATATGTGATTGACAAGAACAACCCCAAAGTTAATACAGTATAACATTCCAATATAAATATATATCCATAGTCTCATAAACTGCCTGGCATACAGACACAGTGACTTTGGGACTCGGGTTCACTAAGTGAACAGAGCTCGTATTAGTCACTGAAACAATTCTGAGAATTGCAGGAAATCATCTGTGACTCAGTGTTGAGCATGTAACCGCTGCTGGGTGACTAAACAGAGAAGCACAAGAGACAGCGCCCCAGGGGACTAACCTCTGCCCCACAGCAGTGGGTGGACAAATGAGGGGAAGACAGAAAACAACCCTACCACTGAAGTAATGCAAATGGTGCCTATAAAATGAAAGCACAATATATGGCAAATATTTCAAAAGTGCAAGTAGGACACTTCTGCCATCTGCACCACCTGAAGTATGAAAGAGTTTGTTTCCTCTGCTAAGCTGTCCCAGGATTGTATCAATGTGAGAGAAGGCCAGCCCATCTACATCCTCCCCTCTCTCTTCCAGGAGGTACGTATTCCAGCCCAAGTAAAAAAAAAATAAAGAAACCAAAAGAAAGAGATGGTTTGCTGTTGCTGCAGCTTAAAATGAATGAAAATCGTTGCTTACCTGCACAAGAATCCTTGGCCTTTGTGGTGAAGGGAAAGGTATATTGTGCATAAAATGGGATATATGCCTGCAAAGAAGACAAGATATTTAAAAAACAGCATCAGGGTGTAATGAAGGGCTGAAAACAATGTTAACGACATTTTAGAATTAATATGGTAGCATTTTTTAGAAAGATTTTAAGATTTCTTTACTCTTTTGAAAAGTCCAAGAGCCTGTTTATGCAAGCCAAAATGAAGAAGCTTCATTCACTCAATTGCATGTCTGAAAATTAATACTGGCAGCTTCAGTTATGTAAGCAAAAGATAAGAACATACTGGCATTTTGGCAAGCCACTTCAAATCCCAGGCAGCCTAACACTGTTCTCCAGTTTCTAAAGAGATTCTGCTAAGAGAAAGTATTTTGCTGGATTTCTTAACATCCATCTTACTTGAATGTAACACCATTTTCCAGCAAACTTTCAGGACCATGACAAGCATCCTCTGCAGAGTTTGCACACATAATCATAGACATGAATTAGCAGCAATGCTTGGAAACAAACATAGATATTCACCACTGATGTACAGCATTACTGAGCTTACATTTACTAAGCTAAAACACTGGACTGGAAATGTAGCATGTATCACAGCACAGCCTGTTCAGGGCTTGATGTAACTAAAAGAAAGGTAAACAGGCTTGACATACTCTAAAAAAGACCCAGACTAAAATCCAGTTAGCTTTGCTAGCACTGCAAGAGCCAGTACTATTAAATAGAAGCAGCAATAATTTCTATCAGTACAACATAAGCTAAACAAAGCAAACATGATGGTGGATCAATCATAGCAACTATAGCAACTGTGACATGCACAAATCACATGATTTCTTGAGATAATGACTACATTCCCATAGCAACTTCAAAAATGTTTTACATACTTTTCAATGGGAAGAGGATGAGGTCCAGAGACAGAGAGTTTGTAGATGAACATAAGAAATTTTCGAAATGCTTCAAAGAAAGGCCAGTGTGAGAGAAGACAGATGCATTTGTTTGAATTGATGGACTTGGAAGTAATCACTTTTCTCTCTACAGTCGTCAGAAGACCCAGCTGTGATTGCTGTTTTTCTGTTAGCAGCTCCCGGGGATAAGGCTCATAAAACTGGATAGCAGCACCATAAACCTACAAGATGAAGAAAAACAGCTAAGCAGGCCCAGTATTTAACAGGAATATGGACTAGAACTTCTGATGCACCTTTAAGTCTTTGGAGTTTGCACACACTACAGTGCTTTTGCTAGTATCTTATGAAATGACTTTATTTGTGTAACATGCATAAAACAACCCTGTAAACAAAATGCCTTGAACTTTCTTCCTCATTTTCATTGCACCTTTCTCAACCAGTGAGAATTCATACTCACTTGAAAGGGAAGGAACCAAACCTTCATTTTGTAACAAAACCTTATCCATTAATCATCTGGGTCAAAAACAACCCCAAAATCTCAAACCCAAACTCTCATTAACATCATTAAATGTTTCTGTTCAGTAAATTCCCCTATCATTACCAAACTAAACAATAAAACTATTTTAGCTTTGACTTCCCTCATTTTATCAATTTAAAAAGATATTTTCTAATACTCCTTATCTATTTGTCTGTGTTTCATAACTGAGGTATGCTGGCAAGCTTAGCAAAATGAATAAGGAAAGAAAACCAGTAGCAGCTACTGCATTCCTCCTAACAAAATATTAATATTTTGAAGCAATGTGGTTTTGTTCTGTTTGGAAATGAAGAAGTATGTAAATTTTTTTATTAGGGGAGTGAGACAGAGTGGAAGTTGAGCTGTTATCACAACAGAGCCAAACTGCTGTTTATTAGAGAACTAATCAATCACACACTGATACAGAGAGCCAATAACACATTACAGTCACTTACTCCCTCATACAGTTCACACACATTCAAAATTGGCAAGTTGAAACAACAGCTGGGAGACCAACCCTAAGCAAAGGCTCCCTTGCTTCATCAGGAATACCTCTACTACCTTCCTGCCTGTAACCGAAGCCACACAATACATTTTTGGTACCTTTGTATGCTGATGGCCTTATACAGATTCAGCAGACAAATCTGAATGTTAGGAGACAGAATTCAGATGTTCTGAATCTATTCCTTCATGCAAATTAGAGTCTTTCACATACTACCTCTCAATGCACACTTTTCTTCTCCCTCCCTTCCTGCCTTCTGGTAACTAGTTTTCAATTCACATGCAGAGATATATACAGAGCCCTGTTACAGAAAGTCACAAACCCTGTTATATAAAGTCACATCGTAAGGTAACCAAGTGAAAATTGTAACAACTGGCTACATCGCTAATACCTGTGTTAAATTCTCTTTGATATACAGACTACACTTCCATTCCCATTACATGAAAGAGCAGGGAAAGCCACGTGCTGTGACCTTTGGTTTTGTTAAGTGTATAGTTCAACCTACACAGGAGTAAACAGCATGTACTCTTCAGCTGCTTCCTGATTTGGTCCAGTTTCATCTTACATGAAGGCTTAAGAAATATAACTTTATAAGGGAAGTATTAGACAATGTATTTTTCAAACACAGAAGAAATAATCCCTATCTAGCTCCATGACAGCCATCTAAAATAAAAGCAAAAACACATTGTGGAGCCATACCTTTTCCGCTGAAGAGCAGGTCAGTACAAATGTTGAGAACACTGGTAGTGGATATTTGGTTTGAGGGTCCCAGCATTCAATAGTAGCTCCCATAGGAAGGCAGAAGAGAGGTACAGAGTCTGACAGTGGAAATGACTCATAGTTCTCTTGAGGATATCTGAAAAGTAAGCCTCAAAGAAAAAAGAAAAGTAAGCACATTTGCTCTGTAGGCCCTAAATATTACAAGCAATATATTTTCCACAAAATATAGCTACACCTACACAATCCTGGGTTTACTATTGCCGCTCATCTTGCTTGTTCTGTGAAACAGTAACTTCATTATCTATTCTTTCAACTTCTATTTGATAATTTACTCCTTTTAAAGGAATTTAGTGTACTTAAAACTCAGCAGAAATGCTTCTTTAAGTTTTTCTGGGCTTCTTCATAGACAAAAAATAATCTGTAGCAACGCATTAAAATTTTTTTGAAAGTCAGACTTGTCATTTATTGTTCTGAATATTTTTCACTCTCTTCAAATAAAGAACAAGAAAATAGATGCAGAGTTGAAGGGAAGGGACACATTAAGCTTCCAAATTAAACAGAAGATGTTTAGGCATAGAAGGAAATACAAGTAAATCTGAACAGGATTTTAATTACTCCTTCTCCATTATCACCAACATAAAAAATATGAAGTCTTTTCATACATGTGTAATGTTTGCAAAGACAAAAGTTTGCTAAAGCTCCTCAGTTAGCAAGCCTGTCATTATAAGAACTAAAATAATTAAGAGAAATATTATTCCTTTTCTTCCCCTGGGAAAAAATAATGTGAGCAAAGAAGGCATTATAGAAGCTGATTTCAACCAACATCCTCCAGGACCAGTATCCTGACAGACAGCACTTAAATTTCTCACATTACTATTTCATTTTAACAAGGCATTTGAATCTTTTTGTTAACATGTTAAGACAGCTTCTAAAATTACTTACCAGCTTTATATGCTAAAGAGTTAGAAGCAGGCACAGACTTCTTGTAACAAAGGTATACACTGGAACCCCACTGAAAGACACAAGCTTCATCTCAGAACCAGGAAAGATGACAACAAGCAACAGAAATCAAGCATTTGAATATACTCCCTCTACAAACAAATCAGGTATTTTAACAAAAAACATTACAGAATAAAATGACCAGCTGGCTGCTGAGTGCATGTAAATGACAAAAATGAGAACTCACCCTTCTCTCACTTTTTAGACATTACAGGATTTACATAAAATAACCACACCACACACAACCACACTACTCTCTGACTATTTCAACAAAAGAACAGGCAAAAGTGAAGCAGATTAATTTCCACCTTCATGTTTCCTTGTTTATTTAAAAGTAGATTCTTATGGGGACCTCATTACAGGAAGTCAAGTTCTAATCATCATAACCCATAATTTGAAGCTTTTATTGTACTTCTATAACCTGGTTATTGACGTAGTGTTTTTGCAGTTTGGCTACCTATACTCTACTATTAAAAAAACCTCACTTATTCCACTGCAAGTAAACTAAATGTAAAACAAACTAAAAAAAAAGAGAACCAATTAAAGCAAAGCACACTGAGAAACTCTAAGCAGCAATTATCATCCTTACAATGCATTAGTAACACAGGTATTAATGAATAACTAAGAAAAAAGCGTTTCTGCTTCATCCCAAGTGTCAGCATCCCCAAAGGGTGTGGGAGAGATAATTAAAAACAAATAAATTAAAACTTCATTGCACTACTCCTAAATAGCACCTAGACATGAATATGCAAACTGAAATAGCAAGTAATCAGTATGAAACAGAAATTTTCAACATGAAAGGAAATCAAAGCAACAAAACCTACAAAACTGACGTCTCACACATAGTATAAAGAATGAAGGAGTTCTGACGTAGTCATAGAACACAATTACAATAGTACTAAGAAAAGTTTAAGGAGCTCCTCCTTTAAATATATGTGTTAAATATATGTGTTGAAAGAAAAAGAAACTCAAGCTTACAGATACTCACCATACCGCAATTTAAATTCTTATCCACTTTACAGAATGTGTGAGGAGGGGTTTCCCCTTTGCTAGTAACAATAACACAGATATCTGTCACTGCCAGTGAATTCTGGGGTCGCACTGGAGGGGCCCTTCGGTAGGTGATGAAGATGCGTTGTGAAGAAGCCGAGCTGTTGTTAACATTAGCGCAACGACCATACGGAGTAGCTTGAATCACTTCACAGCCCGAAATTATACGATCCTTCCCTTCGTAGAGAACTCTGCACACAGGAAGGAAACACCATCATGCCCATTTAAACAGATACAAAGTTACTTGAATGAATTTGGAGAAACTGTCCATCCGTTAGCAACCCATGCCATCATTGCAACATTTTAACATGAACCTCATATATTCTCATTCATCGTGCAGCACCTGAGGTTGAAGAAACTGGTCAGAAATATTTAAAACTATACTGAACTCTCTGTGGGGACAAACCAGAGCTTCAGAAAAATAAAATCAAGCTACATTGAAAAGGATTTAGTTATAAAACTAGTTGGAACACTGCACTATCAATGAAAAATAAATACAAATTCCACTTTAAATTGCTTGCACACGTCACAGTGGATTACTTAATCACTAAAATTACTGTTAAGTCTTTTAAAACTTGGGTTTTTTCTGGGGTTTTTCTTAAGAATTTTGTGGGTTTGGAGGGTTTTTTGTTTGTTTATTTGGTTTTTTAAAATAAATATTTTTGGAAAAGCACAACAGAGGACAGAAGTCTGCTTCCCAGATGAATTTTTACAGAAAAAAACAATCCAAGCCCAGTAATAATTGACATTCGCACTTTGAATAACACTGCTTAAGAAAATGAGGCAGGAAGACAAACTAATACTTTGTTCCACAGTAAAGGAAGACATAGAAAGTACAATTGACTGTACACCTAGAAAGCAGAATATATCTTACATATCTTGTATATCTTATACGTGGCTGTACAACAACATTCATGTGGTGCATGACTTTTTTCTTTTTGCAAGATCTTAGATCATCATATTTTTAGCAAAAAATGAAAGATCCTTAACAGCTTCACAGCAGCTAAATAAGCTATAATGTTTCTTTACCTAACATAAAGCTATTAGAAAGTTACTGTGAGAAAAAATGCAGAAATTAAAACATACGCCTGAACATTTCTAATGCACAGATGCTATTACAGGGCAAGCTTTATCTCCCATTCCACACCAAATATACAATGGCTCCATTTTCTTGGTTCTCTGCAGTACGTACAGAGTACTTGTCACCTTCAAATCAGTTTTTATCATAACAAGACATAGGATAAAGGTAACACATTAAACCTTTGTACTTTGTGATCTCCAGCTTCTCACCCGTAGTCTCTCACAATGTTAAAATAAGAAATAACCAGGCAATACATATTTACTGTCCCCAAATACCTTTGGTTAAATGTTTGACAGACTAGTACTAAGTACATACTTGAAAACTTCAAAAAGTCATGTGTCTAAGCTAAAATAAGAGTCTTTTTTCATATCCAACTATCCTCAGAAATTAAAAAAAAAATATTAAACTTCCAAAATTACTTAAGGACTATTTCAATAATTAAATTGGAACATGCAAAAATTACTGTTTATTATGATTTAACAAAAAACACAACTTGTCAAAGTATTGATGAGAGACATAAACTACAGTCATAGAATACTTAAAAAAAGCAAAGAAATCACATGAGTTGGGACTATATGGATGTAGCTATCAGGCTGCCAATTTATTCAACTAGTTCATGGAGGACAACAATATTAAATAATGGTTTCAGTTGTAAAGACTCTGACCATCAGACTTCATACATTTTAAACAATATGTACTCTCAGAACCAGCCCAGTACCAGCATTTTGAAATCACAGCATTAGTGTTAATATACTACCTACTGGTTCAAGGTATTTATAGAAAAAGTAGGTGTACCTGAACTACTCCTAAACTAAGTAAAATTCTGGAATAACACTTATTTTGCTTCTCCATAAAGTTAAAGAGCCGCAAACAAAACAGAACCCAAACAACTACAATGCTAGTAGCTCTCAGGCCACATCCATTGCGCATAAGGAGTTTACATGAATTCTTCATATCACTGTCTACATCAATGAGAAGAAAATACTAACTAGTAACTTGCTCTAGAGCAGTTAACAGAGCAGTCTCCAATAAAAGTTTCAGTTCAGTTTTATTTCAGTTTCATTTATTTTAAATAAAATAAAAATTATAAATTTATTCCAGAAACATTTGTCAGCTGTCAGCTTACGAGAAGGAGCACAACACTAATCAGACTGCTTCAGCAGTCCAATTTAATAAGTTTACAAGTATTGTAAGAAAATTACTTTAAGTGTTCAAGACTTTATCAGTGGGGTCACCTCTCACCAAAAGAAAAAAGAAAACGAAAGCAACGTGCACCTCTACATGTACACTAGAGGAGTATTATTAAACCCACACCATTTCCTAACCTCATGCATAGTTCACAAGTTACAGTACGATGCTGTATCTGCAAGCAAACAGAAGAAAGCCACCACCCATGAACAAATGAAATTAAACAATGGTTTTAATGATTCAGAGAAAACATTCAGAAGTGATGAAATAGCGCACATGACACCCTGTGTATACAATGTCCTCCCTGACAGGGTAAGTTTACTTCTACTTATTTCAGCTTCCAAGTGTCTGCCTTTGATTAATTATTACTGATCACAGTTAGACTTGTTTCCTGCCTTTTTACATTTATAGTTTGGTCTCAATCCTAAGTACACATTATTTGCTACATTATTCTATCAATGTCAATAGAGTTTCACTTTAAGCAAAATGTAAACCAGTTTCCTCTAGGCATTAGGTCCTTTGCAAGAAAAACCAAAAGAATCTTATCATCTCATTCTAAGACTGTTTGACATTGTACATGGAAGTTCTCTCACACCCAGTTTTACTGATTTCAAAGTGTACTTCAATGCATCAGGTAATAGAATTTACAAAGAGGAAATACAACCTTGTGGCTGTTGAGCTAAAAATCATAAACCATAAAAACTTTGCTTCTGGACAACCATTTCAAAACAGTCAGACTTCTGTAAATTACATTTGTCTAAGACTGCTGTCAAGTTTGACTCCTTCTCTAGGTCCAAACACAATCCTGTCTCTCACAGTTCTTAGGCAAAATACACCTTTATAACTCCTCTTCCTCTCTCATCTTTCAAGTATTGAAAAATAAAGGAATTTATATAATATTGTAAGGTCAGAAAAGTGGTGGATCAAGAAAAGTGAAAAGACTGAAAACTTTTTTAAAAGACTTTTACTTCTACTGCCATCTCTAGTATTATTTGTCTGAACAAACAAGTTACTGGTTTCATCATTATTACCCTACACTGTTCTAAACACCCAGTTGCAGTTGTCACAGTGGTGGGATTAAGGAACAATTGAAGATGCTGCCTGCTAAGAACATCTTCCAATTTCTTTTACCCTTCTTGAAATTTGGGTTCATTTTCTTTTTTGAAATACCTCTCTAATAAAGAGCATCATCATCATCAATTTGTTCAGTTGATATGCCTGCAAACATTTTCAGAAATCAGGCATATAGAATCACACGGGTCCTTAGCACAGAAACCCTAAGCAAATGAAAGCCTCCAATACTACTTAAAAATTTTTAAAAGTTAAAAAATCAGAATTTCTTTACTTACATAATGCAAGTTAGCTAACTTTTGCATTACTTGGTATTACAAGAACCTCTGCTTCAGGCAAGAAGTCTGGTATTCTTTCTTTTCTATACTAAGTGTTATGAATTGCAAAACCACTTCTACTTTAAAACAAACATTTTTCTGTCCAGCTTTTCTTCCATGTAAGAAACATATACTGGAGCGCTAACAGATTCCTAACTGAAGTGTAAAACATAGAAGCGATATTTTGTTTGAAAGTCTCACTCCACCTAAACCGAAACAGATCTCAAATCTCAGTTCTGGTCTTTTTCGGGAACATCAGCAAAAAAACTGGTGAAGAAAAGAACAGAATGACAGTAATTGAATTATTTCATAGACACACAAGCCTAAGATACTAAATTTTACAGCTACATTTACAAAGAGGATCTTAGAGATCATTTATCCTAGGAATGACCTTTATTTTTCCAACTAATATTTTTTCCAACTAATTAATCTGATTAATTCCGGGAAATGTAACATCCAAAGGCATGACACATAGCCTAACTGTGTGCAAGTAAGTAATTGCAGCAGGAGTTCACTCCAGCAACTTACAGACACTTTGATTCAACAAGCAGTGGACAAATGGAAAGGAATGAGGATGGAGGGCACAGAAATAGCAAACACAAGGATAGTGACAGACAAACAGTAGAGCATATCCCTATCTCCCTCTTCACCAAACGGCACTTGTTTAACTACTTTAACTAAAAAGAACACTGAAAGAAATAGAAAGACAGACAAAAACATTCATCAAGAATCATTTGAATGCTCCGACTATGACATAACTCAGTTTTATACATACACTAATGTAAGAGTACACATTTCACCCTTTCAAGGGATGTACTCTTCCTGTACATATTGAGTTCACTCAGCATGTCAGACTGGCTCAAAGGTAAAACATTATTTCATACTGGTTCTTTAATAAAGTAATAGAAAACAGCATAATTAGCCTTCAGACTGTACATGCATCTCTTGTCTGAACTCTACTTTTATCTGAACACAATGGAATTCAGAGGAAAAAAAAACAAATTAAAAAAAGATTGTTCTACCCATCTTTTGAACACAGTTGCAAAGCAGAAGGAACAGCAGGGGGACAATATGCATCGTTGCTCAGAGAGAAAAGACTGCCATGATGTGTTAGGTGCGACACCCTAGCTTCATCTGTCTACAACAAAATACAGAATAAATACTATTTGCCAAATGCCATCATCTTAGCCAACTACTTGCCTACTTTGTTTACAAAATCACCCCAAGCATTCAAGCTCCCAAGGTCATGGGAGACACCAAATACACATATGCAAGCCAAGTTGCTTCCTTAAAGGCACATGCTGAAGACTGATTTTTCATTACTTCCTTTGAGGAAACACTCCCTGTAGAAATTCTTCCTTCTATAGGAACTTAATGAAGTTTAAAAAAATCAGTCAAAATGTAACATCACACTGTAGTGTCTCTTCTTACAGTGCCAGCCACACACATGGGAAAAGATCAGGTTAAAAATCACCTACTGGAATGCAGGTTAGATGATCAAGACGAACACAAGTTAGAATGTACCAGCTTAATTATGCAACTCGAACTATAATCCTTAGGAGTGAACTTATCTTGCCATGAAGCTGCTTTCATTATTCAGATTTCACTAGCAGTCTCCCCCTGACTGATGCTGTTTGTCAGTAAGCACATAAATTGTAGGTCAAAAACAGAGTATGTAGGCTTCAAGCCAAAGCATTTAAGCTTATAAATGAAAATAACTAAATGTATTATAACATATATATAGATGCATGATTTTTACTACCTACTATTTATTTAATAACTAAGTAGGGAGAAAAATCACATTCTTTATTTTGCCATAATTGTAACAGCACCCCAACAACCAGGCTCCACTTTCTTTCTCATTATACCCCCAGAAGCTCTACAATGTCTTTATACATTTTTAAGTTGTATCTTTCACCATAAGCATTAAAGTGAATTCCAAAGTGATAATTTTTGACTTCTGAAGTCATAATTTTCAGATACAGCATGTTAATGTTTCTGGATTTACACTACATATTTTCTATAAATTAATTCTGTGTTATTCAATTATCTTTCATAGAACTGCAGCAGAGAACTTAATTTCTCATTTTTATCAGCTTCATCTCTCCCATCTTTTAAACTAAAACATCATCGTTAATTTTAAAAAGACAAATTCACTAGATGACTGACACTTTGTTCAATGTATTTGATACAGAAACACACAGTAAGCAATACAGATTCAAACAAGACTTTTTAAGATGTTTTCTCACATCTGTTTTCACCATCATCTATGAAGAGTAAGATTTTATCATTATTTAAGGAGGAACTGAACTGCAATAGAAATCTCACCCGATGTCAGTAAGAGGTGGTTTGTCTCGGCCTCTCTTGTAGCACAGAAAAAGTTCAGGACTCTTTAGACTTCCATAGTTTAAGTTGGCTTGGAGGGCTGTAGGGGTGGCCTCAACACAGGTATATCCCTCTGGGACAGTTTCACCAGCTGATTTAATTATCACAGCAATGTCAGTAATTGGAGCCTTGGGACCAGTTGACTTCGTTTCATGTCGGCTGATTTCTTGGTCCAGGAGGGTTGCTGTGTCTGTATCGGTGAGCCCTGCCACTACGAAATAGTCAGCCACTCGTGGACCTTTGTCTTCTATCATGGTTACGTCAACACTTCCTGGGTAAAAGAAAGAGAGAAATCAAACACTCTGCTTTCAACAACTTCAAACCCTCCTCTTAACAACTATGAGGATTTAGAACTTTTGAAAAAAATTTCTGCAACTAGAAAAGTACAGAGTTATATACAGAGTTCATGAAAATTCTATGGAAACTGCAAAACGAACTTTGACTTTTGCTGCACAAAAAAGATACTGAAAGATATTGCAGGTAATCAGATTTCAGTTCTAGCACCACAACAGTAAGTTTAAGAGAGATATAGGATAACTCAAAGCTTTTAACACAGCAGCTACACAGAAAATTCATTTGTGTTATCTATTAGACCAAGCTCTTCATGGCCTATCCTGGTCTGAAAGCATTCATATTTTTCTGCCATTGCTTGTGAGCAATATGACCACAGAATCATGTTGCCTTTTTTTTTCTTTTTTTTTTTTTTTTGACACAGAGAGAACAATTCCAAGTACAGGCTCACCACTTTATCTTCTGCATAATTCATCCATTTTGTTTTATAACATAGACCTAATAGCACAGTCTTGAGACACTCAGCTGGCAACTGTAACATCTGGAAGTCATTTACAAAAATCACACATCCAAACCCACATTTCATCAGCTGATCAGAAAGTACACATCACTGCTCAGCTGCACATTCCAGATCTGGAAAGAGCTATTGTCTCAACACCACTGATGTTCACTAAGCATATGAAGTTAAAGCAGTGAAACGTAAGTTTCTATTAGGAACATAAGTTTCTATTAGGAACCTAGCTGACAGCCTATGCTCAACTACCTGAAGTACAACTTCAATTACCCAAATCCCATTACATCTTTGATTTTCATAATAGTAAGACATATTTAAACAGTAGCAGTCAAGCAATGAGCCTGAATACTGTTATACCTCTTCAGAAAGCTAAGTATGACATTCCTCTAGATCTCCTTATTTCCGTCACCAGATTTTTGGGAATCCCACATAAAAAGCTAATGAGTAATGGAAGTCTGGTTCCCATCTCTGAAAACGAGACAGCCATAGCTGCCAAGGTCCTACCTACCAAGGAGTGGTGGTTCATGGATATTACCACCAAAATAATTAGTGCACAAATATTGTGAAGTTTCTTGTATTCAAAATGCACAAGTTTGGTAACTGCAGAAACATTAGCCTCTGCTGAAAGAAAGGTGGTTTGGTGAAGGTAATTGTTTTGTTATAAATAGTATTGTTTCCTGCAACCTGATTTATGCTCCTGTTCTTACCCTGCTCTTTCTAACTAACATTATATTCAAAAGGTATTTTCGATCTTCACAGTGCACAAGACTTCTAAGATTTTTGATAATAAGGGTACTAAATACTCATCTGAGGCAAAAATCAGTTATCCATCCTGCTTATTTACTAAGAAATTTTAGCATAAGATTATGCAACTTGTGCCCAGTGCTATATTGAAAGCATGAGACAAAAATAGGGAGAGGAAGGGAAATAACTTCATGTAAATTTGTTGCACCTCTATATTACGACTACAGTTTTTATTTTCTTACACTGAAATAACAACTTTTCAAATCCCTTCAAACCTGAAAAGAGATGTACCTGCACCCTTTAAAATATTTTTCAATACCACTTTTCACACTATCACTACAATGTTCTCTAAACACTACGGCTAACAGCTTTGTAGGGCAATCCATATAGAGACAGAGAAGAGTTTGGCTCCCTTGCAAAGGAGAAGGCCAAGGGACAGTTATTTACATGACTGGATTTATGCCTAAAATATGTAGATGCCATATCAACAGAACAATGAAAGATTTATCCAATTTGTCAGGTCGTCATTTCCTTGCTCTTCAAGTGCCTACATCTCCTGAAGAACAAGGAAATTATTGCAGAGCCATAGTTACCTGTGAAGCTCCTATCACCTTTACGTACAAAACTTGCCTCAGTTTACTTTTACTGTCATAAAAAGCATGAAATCAGCAACAAAGTGCCTTACAGCTAAGCAAGTCAGCAAGAAATGCAGGGGGAGTGGCCTCAACTTCATCTTTATGAATTGGTCTTCAGTTAAAAGGTCCCTTCTCACACTGCCACTGCTTGTTTCCACCTTCACTTCTGTCCGAAACTATAGTTTGTGCAACCACACAATGAACTGGAACAAGAAATTGCTCTGACTGAATGCTAACCTGGCAGAGACTTAGTGTTCAACCAGAGCAGTTCTCCAGCAATTGCCTGTGTCAGCACAAAAGCAGTAGCAGTATGATCCTTTCGGCAGCAGCATTGACTTACACTGGATTAATCAGAAAACTGTGAAGTCTAAAATGTTTCAGTTTGCTTCTCAGATGCTTGGAATTGTTTGCAGAGTCATAAAAATAAATAAAGAACTAAAGAAATAAACTATCCACTCTCTGCTCCTCTTAAAAGAAAGTCCTAAGCTAGAATATCTTGCAATCTGTAAAATACCAAATTACTGGGAAAAGCTGATAAAAACAGCAGAACAGTTGGCATCCTATCATTTGTTTGTTTTTTTTTACCCAAAACCTTTTTTAAATGTTCCAGCCTTTTATTAACTGGGTCACGTTCACACAGCTCAGTATCATGTTCTCTCAATGCAATACTAAAATCATGGCCTACATTTACTTTTAGCACCAGGAAAAAAAACCAAACAATAACAATAACAGCATATGTCAAAAACCTCATAAGAGTTCATATCTTTAATCACAGCTCAAGTTCCTGGAATTGCACTGTTATCCCCAAATACGCTTTAAAAGGAGAACTTAGTTTTCCTGGGAAAATGGAGGAAAATTTAAAAGCACATGAAAAAGTAAATACAAAGATTTGGAAAGTTAGAATGCAAATTAAGAGAATCCATTGCTAAATTTTCATCAGTGGGGATCAATAAAACTGTAGAAATCAGTTGCTAAGGAGCATACGCTTGTATCTCCTTGTGTACATTACACTTTTCTTTCAGCCATGGCTATGTTTTACCTCATAGAAACTTTGTGTAATATGTGGCAGGCAAAAGTCAGAGTCACCAGACAATTCAGCTGAGATACTTGGCACAAAAGCTTTGTATGTCAGCACAACATGTAGTGAGTTTTTCAAAATGTTCCGAGTCTCTCAAAACAGTTCCTTTTCCACAAGGATAAGTAAGGTTTCAAATAAGCACTACAAGTCAGCTCTTCAGGAATCTGTTCTCCAGTTTCAAAAAGACTTAAAGAAACAGGATCACTCCAAAGAGACCTGAAAGTAATAGCTCTTAATTAAGCCATAGGGACCTTCACTAATGCAACAGCTTTAGAAACATAAATAGACAAAGAATTAGCGGACAACCACCAATACAAATAGAAACAGCAGAATTCACCAAGTCCAAGAATACTCTACCTTATGAACTGCAGGAAAAAACCCCACAGGATTTGTGGGGAACAAAATTAATCCACTGTTATTTTCCATTATTTTTGTGATGACTCACACAAGAACAAGTATGAACACTGCTCCTCTTAATAGACAGGGGAACAAACATTCTTCTAAGAGCCCATCTATTCTAAGTTTTATCAAAGCATCTTTTCCCAAGAAGAACATCAAAAGCTACTGTCCTCCATCCATTTTCTATGAGCACAGCTCCGTACATCACAAGACTAAGAGAAAACCTCAACATTTAGAAAATATTGGGATTTCTATTGTAACACACAATAGTGTATTTCCTTGCAGGAAAAAGCCTAAATACAAAAACAATTCTAAAATTAAAAACTGCTTATCTTCAGGTTGGACAATGACAATGCAGGATGTATTGGAAAAAAAGTCTACATACAAGTCTCATGAAATATCTTATTTTTAAAGTCTACAGAGATATCTAATTTTAAGCTAAATAAACAGAAAACAAAAATTGGGAATTCCACTTTAGGAAAATGAGCAGTAGTGCTCGAGGAATTGCAAACCCCAAGGTCCACAGGTTACGAAAAAACCTATTTAAGTGAAATTTGTTTTCCAATTCATTCATAGTCCACAATAGGAAAGTTTGCTGTGAGCAGTTTAGGAACAAAATTATTTATTTATTTTTTAAATAAAGGAAGGGGAAAAAATGAAAAATGTATTCAGAATAAAAGATGCACTTTTAACCCACTACCCCCCCTCCATGTTCTTCTAAAAGGAATTCCCATGGGCAGTAATTAGTTTCGTAAATGGAAAACAAAACGAGTCAGCACACAACACACTTTAAGACACTTAGTACATCTAGCCTAAGACAGGATTTGTTTAGCAAAAATATGCAGCACTGAAGAAAACAACATATTTTCAGTGCTAGATGCCAGAAACATGACAAAGTGTCTCTCCCACAGTTCACTTAAGGTTAGCTGCTCTAAGAACATAATAGTCTTTCTTACAATCAAAATACAATTTTATAATTCTTCATAAGGTTCTACCAAAAATAAAGTTAAGTTGCTATTTTCTTCACAAAGGTCACTGACCTTTCTTAAGGAGAGGTTTCATAGGGAAATTGCCTTGGTGAAAAAGATTCCATTTCTATAAAAATACTTTTTGAAAAAAATTACTACATTAGAATTTGCTTCAGTTCTTTACTAGTCTCTAAAGCTTTGGTTAAATTCCAAAAAGGTATTTAGTGTCAAATTACCCTCTAAAATTAGGCTAGAAATGTCAGCATAAGTCTACAAAAAATGGTACTGTTAAATGTAGTTTTTGACAAGTGTCCTAAAGAAAAGGAAGCATAAGATTTGCTAGATTGTGTACAGAAGCAACCAAGGGAAAGGGTTTGTTACAAACCCAATCTGATAATTTGCACACAAATAATAACACCTTCAACTAACAAGAAGGCGGCATTCTTGGAAAACTATGTATATACTCACTCCAGAGTAATAATGAGACCTGGATTCAGAAATAGCTGGTTTTAAGGCTTATGTGCAGACAAATCCTTGAGTACTGCTTATTTCTTTCAGCTCTTGGAAAGTATTGCTGCAAATGCTGTTATCTCAATGCACAAAGCCAACAAAATAAACTTACATCTAGAGTGTGTGTGGATATCAAGGGGTATTTTTTCAGTTCATTTCTAACTGGATTGCTAGCCTTATGTGCTCTCAAGAAATCAGCACAGGGCTTAGGAGGCTAACTAGCATAGCTTTACTCAAAATCAAGTTGGTCTTTAAAATCTTGTATTTCTACTTCAGTAAGCACTCTACTACCTGAAAAGGTAGTAATGTCTGTAAGTGATTAATGGCTAACACATGGCATTGTAATTTATTAAACTTGCATCTTCTTTCACATACTGACATCACCCACAAACAACTATGTATGTGGAACTTACTACTTACAAAATACTTGCTGTGTGGAAGCTTGTAACATGCATACACAGATGACAGAAGAACTTAGATGAGTTCTTTCCTTCGTAACTAGAAATATTTTTGTAACCCGACTGCACAGGAAATGGGTTTTATTCCAGACTGAAGAATAACTTTGGCACTTTATTCACTGGGCCTGAAACATCTATTTTGTCAACAGCCTCCACAGTTAAAATTTTAAGCAAGGTGGATGTGAAAATTAACTCAGGACTTCTGTACAATTCTTTAACTTAGCAAGTGAATTATACTTGGCTATTGGCAGTAAAGAAGTTAAAAAATGCACATGCACTCTGCTCTGACATTTACTTTTAAAATTAACTGACCTAAATTCACTGAAAACACTGAGTTTACTACACTAATTTGAGAGAGAAAAACATTACTGCATAGATAGAAGACAGTGCATTACAAGGTCATCTGCAAGACTTGGAAAACTTATTGGCTACCATCTGAGTAAGAGAGAAGCATTACTGTATTTCACAACTACTGCCCTAGGCAAAACTTTGTAGACAACACAATGACTACCACAGGCATCTCACTCTTCAATACAGAAATACAGCTATGTGACCAAATCCTCTCTATTATTTCCAATGAATTAATCAGAAGAGAAAAAGGGTATACAGATTCTGAAAATACAGAAACTTTCCCTGGAGTGCTAAAGAAGGGAGATATCTAATTCTTTATTCACACAGACCACTGTTTATCTGGTACTGAGATTAAATAGCACTATTTATGAAGGAATGGGAAGAACAATGTGTTTTCCCTTTGTATAAAAGAATCTTCATCTCTGCCAGCTAAACCTTTATTTTATAACAAAATAACCAGTGCAGAATTTATTTTAATCAGTGAATTTGGAAGTGTGCCTTAAAACACACAAAAAGTATTACATAGTATGCACATACACCTTGGAGAGGCACATTAAGAAACAAGAAATTCTTGAGATAAACAATATCAGCTTTCTGTTCAAGCTGAAAGGAGAAAAAAATTTAAACAAGATTTGTAATGGCCTTTAAATACATGTTTGAAGAAGTTACATCACTATCATACCCAGCAAAGAGATTCTGCAGCTGAGCTGCATTAAGCCTTAATGCACACATTTGAAACACCAGAATCACAAAATTCTTTGGGTTGGGAGCACAGTGACCTGATATATCATCTAGTTCCAACCTCCCTTGCCATAAGCAGGAGCACCTTCCATTACACTAGGCTGCTCACAGCCCCATCCAAAGTGCCCTTGAACACCTCCAGGGATGTGACATCCACAGTTCTGGATACCCTGATTCTCTGGGCAAGCTGCACCTCACCAGCCCCATTGAGTCCTATGTACAATCTAAACTCCTCTTCTTTGAGTTTAAACTTGTTGCCCCTTATTCTGTGACCTACAGACCTTCTTAAAAAAATCTCCATGTAGCATTTCATAACAGTGGTAAAGATAACAGCATGACAAAACTGGTGGCAGGAAACAGATGATCAAAAAAGACCAATTTTTGTAGAAGCCGGCGATCCTAAATCAGAACAATTAAGTTTAATCACCTGGGGCAAGAGAAAATAGAACCTGAAGGCCTGAACATAGCAAATTTGATCAGCATTGAGGATTTAGACACTAAAAAGTTTTGTCTCAAAGACTGCTCATAAAAATCAAATCTAAATAGAAATGCTAAAGGGCTGTATTACTGGATATAGTGGTTAGCATTAATACTATGAATTTGTTTTTTAAAACTTCACATTAGTGAAATACATCAACAATAGTGCTTCCTTTGGCCTTTTTTTTTACTCTTTCCTAGCTGTATTCCACAGCAACACATAGAACACAGTGAAGGTGGTTCTCAATGTTAACTGTATTAAATAAATCTGCATGGTTGTTCTTATTCTAGTTGCCTCAATTTTTGTCTCTGTTTGGCTAGATTTCAAGACCAGGAAGTTGATAGTTGAGTTCACTCTGAAAAGCAGTAAGGAATACAACTATACACTATACCTGGCAATCAAAACTTTATATACTGATTGGTTTGGTGGGGTTTTTCCTAGGCACAAAATCCAGTTATGATTCTAACACACTCATGTAGCCACACAGGCTTAAAAGTGCACAGCAAGTGCAAACAGTCCCCACTATTACCATTTAACAACCAGAACGTACTGCAGCTGGCACTCCAGTTGCTCGTCTGTTCCAGCATACCTTTCACTGCTACTGCTCACATCACTGTGCTTGTCCATATCACACTCACTTCTAAGCAAACCCATTTCTACTCAGGTAAGTGTGCAATTCCAGCTTATGCATCTCATTTTCACAGCAGACCTTGCATGCGCATTATAGACAATATTATGACAGAATGAAACATTATTAACTAGACTATCCCACAAAGTTAAGTGAGTTCAGGAGGAATTATTGAGCAAGGAAGTCATCAAACACTTAAAATGGCACTTGCAGCACACAGGGTAGTCACAGGGACATATCTATAGGTAAGTTCTCTGAAGCATATTTTACAATGTGTAAGAACATAAAGTGCACCCATACATACACATACACATATACACACCTTAACAAAAGACAAGGTAAGGCAACATTACTTCCAGCATACCATTACGACTGAACAGGACTAAAATAGAAAAAAAAGTAGTACACAAATAATTAGCCAGTCAGTCAATAGCAAGAGAAAAAATTATTAGGAATGTTTTTAAATACCTTCTTTTTTAGATTGCATTACCAGATTAGTACGAAAATTATTAAAGTAACAGCTACAGTCACTTGACTAAATTACATGAGGATTAGAAAAATCAGAATTGCAAAAATAACTTCAGAGATTAACTGCCCTCTGTTATTATAGGACACGAAACAACACGAGCGCACACACTGTTTTTTTAAGGTGAAAAAAGGGAAGTTTATTTTTTGACTTTAACATTTATAGATTTTTAAAAGTGATAGTGGATTAGAGGGTGAAAGTGCTACTTTTCTAACGACACTGGACAAACTAACAGTTTATCAAATTTCTTTCTTTTTATAAAAGAATGCAAAATAATAAGTTATTAACAGAAAGTGTGTGAGAAAGTTTGGAATGTAAACATCAGAAAGCTTAAAAAATCTAAAAAAAAAAATCAGAGCAACAGCCCTCCTTCTGCCTGTCTTAACACAACCAGCTGTGGAACAGGAATGGCTGGATGTCACCTGCATTTTGGTCTGAACATGCAAATATGCAAATACAGGACCATTCCTTCCTAGCAGTTCTCAAGTAAACACTGGAGAATATCATAATTGCACAACTGAAATATATTACAACCTACAGGGTGATTATCTTACAGAGGCCTCTAACACTGGAAAAATAAACTAAAAGACAAGGTGAAAGATAAAAAACTTGCCAATTACATTTTAATTAAGCATTCCTACAGGATGACTTATGATTGAGTTAATTGAACTTCATCCAGAAAATAACCTGTATCAAGGTCTGGTACTGAAAATAACCTAGACTAGCTTTTTGCATCAGATAGCTAAATTGTTGCAAATTTGAACATATGCAAAAAAAAAAAGTTGACTCTGCAGCTGCTTTTTGTGTACCAGATTGTTTTCTGACTGCATATGAACACAAAAACCAGGCATAAAAAGCATGTAACCAGGCTTGATGGTAAAGTTTTCAAAAGCCCTTCAAACTGATCAGGCCACTCCAGTAGGAAGTATCACAGCAAATCACCTCAGGTAAGCAACTCCCATGGAAGTAAAGTAACCAAGCCTGGAAAAAAATCTGATGACACAGCAGAGTTTTTTCCCTCCACCTGTACAGAAAACAGTTGTCAGACCAGCAGAGTTCTGCAGACTGTGAATGTTTGAGATCCAAATCACTTCTGCATTAAGCTTTTGGTACAGTTAATACTGAAAAAACCTGTATGATATAAATTGATTAAATAAATAAACCTTAACATCAAATTACCATGGTTAGAACCCAAGCACCAAAGCCTAGAACACCACATGTGAGAAATGCAAAGATGTTTTTCACGCTTTAACTGTTACTCCTGCAATGACCAGAGAAAAAAATTGTTTTTAAAAACCTGGACAGGTATTTGGTGTTTCTTTTTGGCAATTTGTTACTAACATTTTCATGAGAGCCACAAAAAAATACACCATTCATATAATGGGAGACAGGTGTCTGTGTTCTTCCAATGTAGACTTCCTTTCCAATTTGCTTGGAGATGATGCAAAAGGGTACATCACAGGAAGAAGAGGTGGAGATGAAATAAACTGACTTTGCAAATTCAGTATTGTAAGAAGTACTAATGACATAGCAATAAATATCTAGTTTTCTCAATCATATAGAGTTTGCCATTTATGCATCAATTTTGTTACTGAGAAGTCTTACAGCTTTTCAGACATGTTTTACAAAAATTGGAGAGCCCTTTGGCCTTAAACAAAACATATTATTGTTCCCCATTACCTTGAAATTTCTTTTCATTTGTTTCTTGTCCTGTATGCAAAGATTATCAAAGGAAGTGAGGAAACTAGCCACAATTTTTCAGGTTTATATTTAAAAAATTAAAATTAGATAGAAAAGCAATCTACTAACAATTTCAGGTTCTGTCTTAAGAAGTAGAACTGTGCTTTTAGTCTGATTTTTTTCCTAATTGCCAGCAAAACCAGTTACCACTCCCACAAAATAGTGGGGCAATGATGTGATGATATAAATGCCTGTATCAAACATAACAAAGCTTTCAGAGTTTTGTGATAGCAAGTTGAATAACTACTCATGAATTAAAAATGGCTGAAAATATCATGAAGTTAATGGACACTGTAATCCAGGACACTCAGAGGTCTGAAAATTTGCACCTCAGAAAAATTTCAAGTTTTTTAAGGAAAAAAACAAAACCAAACCAAACAAACAAACAAACAAAAAAGGCCACCAAGAAAACAAAACCAAATCAAAAAAATCCCCTAAATCTAAGAAATACCCAACCTACTCCAGACCATCCAGACCATTCTACCATATTAATATTCAACAATTTAATTTTTCCTATTGAACAGTAATTTAAAGTTGTCCAATGGTATAAAAATTGGAGCACTTATAGATGTGTGAAGTCAAAACTCAAATGCTGAACTGACCTACACAGTCTTGAGAAGCAGCTGGTACCAATGAAGGTAAGTTTGGTACCAGCAAATTAAGTTCTATTGCCAAGGACAGAAAACAGAAATGGAATATATGTGAGACAGAAAGAATGATAATCAACAAGCAGTCCAGCTACACTCATTTAACGAACCAGTTTAATCTTGTTTCATCAGTGTTGTACCCAAAGTGCTCTTTCACATTACAGAAGATGGCAACTACTCCAAAGACTGCAAAGAAAATACCTCAAAAGAGAAAATTTAACAACAAAAATAATAACAACAACACAGTTCTCAGAGCAAGAAAAGTACTTTATAAAATGCACTTACTGCCCCAGTGGAAAGCTTTAAAGGTTAGCCATGCTCAGTATTATGTAATGAGTGAAACATCTGCTGCCCTGGAAACATTCTTTGTTAGAGAACTCTTTCTGTAATTGGAAACTCCTTTGGAAAAAAGCCAAATATAGTAGCCTGAAACAAAAACAAAACAGCAAAGAAAAAGTCAAGAGACAAAAAGTCCAGTGGTTAAATTTCTTCTGGGAGCCCAAATCTCCAAGATTGCTTTTTGTAGTTGTTTTGGTGCCTTTTTTGGGTTGGGGTGACTGGGGACTAGGATTTGGTTTTCAGAGGACAAAGGAGAGAAGAAAGAATGTTGCTTCAAATTCATCTGACAGGTTACTTCAAGTTAGTGGTAAGAATCAGAGATATTCTCTTTTTTATTGCTCTCTTTACTAAGCATTGAAATAGTTAAGTATTAATATTGAAATTACTTTGCCAGCACCTCAACAGAGATTTGCCAGATCAAAGAATCATGGTTTGACTAGATTTCTGCTAGCCATCTACAATACAATCATTCATATGTCACTGAAATCATCATCTAAGGGCTCTACAAAACCACAGTGAAAAACCAACTCACTGGTTTTGAAGAACACAATTTGCCTCATTTTTATCTTTTGGTAAAAAAACCCACATCACTGCAGGAAGGCATCTTTCTTCTCTGCAGGTTTCTTCATTGACATCAAACCCAGGCTGTGCCATTGATACGGTCAGAACCCCACATCCTATCCCCACCCCACTGAACTCTTCTTGTGCCTATCAAGAGCTAGGATTCCCATTTCTGGTTGGCCTATGATAACCAGCCTCAAACCACTTGGCTTCAGCATTTTCTTGCTGAAAATTTTTCTTCCTCAGCTGCTTTTCAAGCTTGGTGGGAGCTTATTAACACTTCAGAAGTGTGTCTTTTAATCCTCTTGCCAACTTCTCATTAAGAAACTCTCGTTTGCCAAGATGTCTTAAAATTAAGTCCAAACCATACACTTGACAGCAGTTAGAATATTCTTTTGAATATGCTTTTGGTCTTAAGCTGCAGCAGTGTGCTACTTACAGACATATGTGCAATAAATATTTTCCTCAAACATGAAGAAAAGCTATCAAGGGTAGGAAGCTTGAGATTCTCTACCATGAAGTCCCAACACATACCAGACATGATAAATGTGAAGTCTGACATTACACCTATTTTGAGCCTTCTTTTAATATCATCATATGATACTCAAAATACCAATACTGTACCGCTCACCACACTGCAGAATTCTCAGACAAAACAGTTACAGGGAACTTGATTTTCTAGTATAAACTATACAGACTTTAGGCAATAGAAGAAGGCAAATCATTGTGAAGAGTACACCATTAATTTCTGTCATAATTTAACACATGCCCTTATCTTTATATTTAAAATATTCTTCACACTTTTTTTTATGTTTTTGTGGTTTTTCTTACTGTTTTGGCACACAATATATTTCTGGATTTAGTAACTGATTTAGTCATATGTTTAAAATAAAAACCCCTGTTTTCCTAAAGTGGGCTATGACTATCATGAATACAAATTGCAATTGTTAACATTTCTATTTCCAATTTCACCATTTAGGAATTAATTAATTTGATTTACTTAGAGAACTGATCTCAGACTTTTCCAAATATTTTTGAAATCCCATTGATCCAACACGACTTACAGAACAGCACAGTCCCAATGTTCATTTGCTATAGCATGCACAAAAAGTTTGAGACACCGTACATTCATTTCTCTGCACAGGGTGGAGTGGGATTCACAATTTCGTCCTTTGCAAAAAAACCAAAACAAAAAAACCAAAACCCACAAAAAAAACCCGAAGCCCCAAAACAACAAAACCACCAAAGCAAATCCCTCAAATCCTGCCCCACCAAACCAACACCCAAACAAAAACCAACCAACCAGACACCTATCCCAGCCTTCACAATGCGCTCCCATTCCATTCAGCAGTGGAATGTCCTCATTTTCCTGCAGTGATACTGCTCCACTGTACGCTTTACCATACTGCTGGCTCTTGGAAGGGACAGGTGGGATGACAGCTATGGAGTCAGAAGATTTACCTTAGAGATGGGCTACCATCATTTTAGTCCCTGCTCAAAAGAGAGAGTATAAGCCTATCCTCTGTGACAGCTTTAATTTTTTACACTCTTTTTTTTAACCTCTGCCAGGTTTAGGGCAGTATCAATGCTCCACACAGACAAGAGGAGTAGGAATATAAATAGAGTGACATAACCTTTACACTTAACAACCTGGAGACCTGAAATGCTAAGCAATTAAACTCAGACATTCAAACCAGAAAGTATGCTAGTTAATGGTGAGAATTTTAAAAAGGAACAACAGACAATTAGACACTTGAGGATCAAAGCAGTCTCCCTCCTCAGATCTGTGAATCATCTGGCTACTAATATAGCAGAAAAACAGTTCAAGATTAGAGGAGTGACTGTGAGTAAATAAGATTTTTTATTCCTAGCAGAATCAGCTGGATCAAAAAGCCTAAGAAGAGGAGGTTTTGAGATGTATAGTGCATACACTGTACCCTCTGAATCTCACAGACGAAAAAAGAAAATCTGTAAATGTCTCTGAACAGGAATTGTTCTGCTTTCTTTAAAATAAACTGAAATGTCACATTAGCCACTACGTTCACAGTGAATGAGTCATCATAGCCCAAAAGAACTTCAGGCAGTTACATATAATTATCTTATGAGTAGATTTCTACAAACAAAGTTCAAAGCAAAAATGCAGCAAAATATGTGTATCAGAGTTTGAAGTGCCTTTCAAGAAAGCATGGGTTTCTTTTAAGAAAGTTTGTGTACCATGCCTTTTTTCAAAGGTGAACTTGTTATTTTGTCTACCCAATCCTGAATGACATACTTCTCCCTTTATTGTGTGTTAGGTACATCTGGTTTATTCCTAGAATTGTACTAGCATAGCCAGAAGTCCACAAAAGAATTCTGTTCTTCAGAGTCACACAAGTATTCCAATATAAGTCTCTGTGAAAGTACACCACCAGCAGCGAAACAAATTTTTGGTTTGCAAAGTCTGTTTTACTTGTGGCTTGAGATTTTCTTATATCAGTACAGCTCCACGTTTGCATACATTGTTGATTAGTACTGGAAAACTTTAGTGGTACGTCTATACTTTATTCACAAACAAAATGAACAGTCCTGTACAGGGAGAATTACTACTTATTTACTACTGAAACATAACAAAAAGTGAAAAGAAAGCTACGGAAGCATGTATCCCCAAGGTTAAGCAAGAATTTAGGGCCAGAAAAAATTTAAGTCTTTCACTGATGATTCTAACTGCAAGAATTCACTTTGAATCAAACAAACATTATACGGGAGACACATACAATTGCTTTTTCTGGTTTCAGCAAAACTTTGAGAAAATAGTAACACATTTATGCAGTTACAAAGTTTTATCTTTTATGTCCTGCTGACCTTAGAATATTCAGAACTGAAAACAAACCTGGATGTGACCTGTAAGTGGCAAACTGCTCCCAGGCACTAGCAAGCCACATCACAGTGGTTTCATTACTTTGAAACCTTATAATAAAAGCACTTGTACTCTTCCTCCTCCTGCCAAATCCGAACTCTACTCTTAAATGGATGTGGTACCTGTTCAGAAAACTGAACTTCATAGGGTTCGCCTTCCTATATTCTTTCTGCAGGAACGGGAGGAGGAGCTTCAGCTAGTAATTGAGGGCACCTAAAGCTAGGCTTTCATTGTGAATTACCCCCTAAAAAGAAGGTGGTGGATAACAGGGGAAGAAGAAAGCCTAGAAACTTGAGTCTCCCTGGGCTAAAATTAACTTCTGTCCATATTGCTCTTCAGTCACATCTTTGGCAGCTTTAGCAACCTAACAGGTAAAAGACACATATGTTTTACACACATTAAATATTTCTCAAGTTATCAATCTCCTTGAAAGCACTTCCTCTGGCAAAGACACAGCTTATTTTTTAGGATTTGTTTCAAGGAACGCTGCAAAATGTATTATCTATGCTGCGAAAAAATACACCTCAGCATACTTAAGCTCATATTATCTGCAAATAGACAATTTTCTGCCACTTCCAGCTAGCTACCCAGAATTTTACATTCTCATTAGAATCATTAATTACTTAAAATGTTATTATGAAATTTCATGCTCAGCTGTGAAAGCACAGGTACAAATGACTCTGTGGTGTAGGCAAGCTGCTGCTGCTGCTATTTCCAAGGATGGCTGACTGATCAGCTGTTGAGAACTGGCCACACCAGTTTCCACATTTTGAAATAGTCCCTTTTGATGATTAGAGTAACTAAATGAATTGCTGTGACTCAGCATTTTACTTTTTATTTCCTTTCTATAACCTTCTCTTAGACCCAGATGGATATCCTGCAGAAGCTTCAGGGCTTAACTATACAGCTACAGATGCCTTGAATTCTTGAATTTCCTGAAACATTACTTAAGTCCTTGAACTTCTTTTTCTTCATATGCTGCCCATAGGTAGCTGCTCTCTAGCTATGTTCTCTTTCTCCCAACTTCAACCATGCTTTAATCCCTTCTTGAAGCAGAAAAATATACACATTGTGTAGACAAAGCAGGAGGATATTTTAATCACAAGACTTCTATCTATGTCAGATTTCTTATCTGGTTGAAAGTATAGCCTCTTCCCCAGAGAACAGACAGAGGGCTGGAGCCATGTTATGTGACACCAGGAACAGCAGCACTGGGTTGCTCAAAAGGGAAGAAAAAAAATGTCTTGCTTTCAGCAGTCAACTCCTCTACATTACAAAGATGTGCAAAAGAGAAGAGCAGCATTGAAGAATGCATCGGGAGAGCGACTTCAGCTTATGCATTACTGATCAAAGGCTGAAATTAATTATAAAGACAAAAACTGTCACCGAAATGAGCTGGTTCAGAGAAAAATCAACAACATCAGGAGTTGTGCCTCTTTGGTAAAAAATGGTTAGATTCTGTGATATACCTTCCCTTTGTTCCCAGCTGGAAAACACTTCAATTTCAAGATGATGAAAGCTTCTATGCCTTTGGACACTCATAATTGTAAACTCAGCTTTTGCTGTTAGAAGTGAATAACTTAATTTGCACATCTATCCTCGATTTACACTATTTTTAATATCTTTTAGGCAGAGGAACACAGGCTCTTGGTTTTTGCTTGAAAAGCATCAAGTCTCTTTAGAGACTTTTTGAGAATAAAGGAAAGGAACTGAAGTGTCACTAAATGCAAGGATGAAAGCAAAGTAAGGCAAAACTGGCCCACTGCATTTAACAGAAACAAAGCAAATGGAATGTTTAATGACATGCAAGCCAACATTCAAAAAGAAACTGTGGGTACATTTTTACTGTTCTTTCGATCAACAACTCTGAGATGCTGTTAAACAAAGAAGAAAACATAGAAAATAGCTGCATGACTAAACAGAGACCATAATCATAATCTTAGTCATTCTGAAAACTTTTCAATTTTCCTGCCTGCCAAAGCAAACAGTAAACATCAGGACTACATTCATACCCTCAAAAAGCCTGTAAGCAGAAAGAAACAGCTAACGTGAGATACTAACCAAGGCAAAACTTTCTGCTCAGACAGAGCTTGGAATGCAGAGCACAGTGAACTTGCACTCCTGAAACTTTAGAATAAAGTTTCTACACGCTCACATTTTGTGACAGATGTACAAGAATTAACTGAACATGAAATAGTAACACTGCACCAGAAACTATGTTTCACTCCAGAAACTGTCTTGAACTAAGTCACTTTGCTTCTAAGACCAGAGAACTGTGAAGCTTTATCTACACAAATTTGCAGAATGAAACACTCTCATTATCATTACAGGGGTGTAGCATTTCCAACACTACCTTTTTATCAGATGGGAAAGAAGCAGCCTCACATTTCTGTACAACCATGGGCAACAACTTTAACAGAGGGATTATTTTTGTAGCAAACCAGAAATTCCAAAACAGATAAAAAACCCTAAAACATTCAGTATACTGTTTGAAGCACTACAGGAGGAAAACAGGTCTCATGATGCAAGCGCAGCAAACCGATTTTTGTTTTACAGTTCTGAATAAGCAGTATGGACAACTATCAGGCAAGTCACACGGGAAACCACTTAGTAGCTATGACTACGACCCCCATGAACTATTTTACAGGTCACCTATGCCAAGATCTCCAGTACTGTCAATATCATCCAAGAAAGCAGCATGCTGAAGGTGGGCAATCCATGCCTTGGGATGACTAGCATATAGAGGAAGAAAAAGATAGCCTTCGACAGTGCAAGCAACCCTTAGACAAATAGACCTGATTTACAGGGACTTTTTGTTGTTATTTCAGTCAGAAGGCCATGAAACCAGTAAGAAGGCCACCAAACTAGCCTTTATGCACACTGCTCTATACCTACAGGGGCCATTTACCTACAGGGAACGTTTATCTGAAAGCTTAACAGTAAGACTTAACAGTCAAGAGACTATCTTCCCTTCTTCTTACAACTTTTTCAATATACCTTTTCCACCAAATTCTAATGAGACTTTTCTCCTACTGTATTTTTAAGCAAGCATGTGTCAAGATGAACACTTGAACACACTTTTCCTTAAAGCATATCAAGGCTGAACTCCAAAAACAATTCTCCACTGGTCAAATGCAGACCTGAAGAAGAACTAAGCTTAAAAAGATATCACTTCTAGAACTGTATTTCAACAATATGCAGCACTATCACTCCAAATGAGAATTAAATGTATGTTGAGCCAGAGGGATGCTATACATACCAATATTTAATAATCCAATTTTGCTCCAGTTGTTTGGTTTTTTTTTTTTAATGAAATCCATGTAAAGGTTGATCAGAAAAAAATCACACACATAGTCTTCAAATAAGAAAACAAATATGTAAGACATGGTCCAAAAAGATGTCATTACTTTACTTTGGGCTATGGAGGGACCAATCTTAACTGAAGAATAAACAGCTAGATGTAACATCATACTTATCCATAAGTATTTATGAAAATGCCCATCTTAACTCGTAAGATTTTTTTTTTAAAGATTCAAAAATTGAAATTTTAGCAGCAATTGGTGTTGAGTTGCGCTAGTAACTGTTTTAACACAGAAGTCAGAACTTATGTAGGCAAGCTAATATTTACATTTCTGGTTTCTACTAAACTTCATTGCAGTGCTCAAGAAAGACATGCACTATTAGCATTTCATATCCACTGGAATGGTAAAAACCAGTGTATCAGCTAATTCTTAAAAAAATTTGAAAAATCTTAAAAACCACTTAGAGTCACATTTATAATATAAACATTCACAAACTACCTATCAGTTATGGTTTGTTAGTTGGTGTCCTTTGTGCAAAGGATTTGAAATATATATGCTAGTATGGCTGGTTAGTAGGCTGGTTAATCGCTTAAGTCTGGTCATGACTGCTTTTCAAAAAAAATACAAATAAAAAATCTTCTGTTTCCCAAACAGACATGAAGTAGTTTGCATTCCGCCATTATGTTTTCCCACAGTAACAAAACATTTACTCCCTAACTCCTAACATGCCAGCTTAAAAAGAGTGATGTAAAAACTTTTACTAACTTTGTGTTTGGTCCACACAAAGAAACAACCAACAAAACTAACAGCATATCTCTTTTTATTAACATGTTCAGGCTCAAATTTACCTAAATTTTAAAATCCTATGAAGTTTAAAAACTTCATAGGAAGCCAAGAAAATATTAGAGAAGTCACACTAACACAACTTAGAAGGAAAAAAAAAAAGAGTCAAACGAAATGTCCTGTTTGTTGTTTGTCCTGCCCTCATGCAGGTATAAAAGGTTAGTCAGAGGCATTGTTTGACAGCAGCACAACAGTCCAAGTCTGCAATGAGTTTGATCTTAACAAGAGAAGAGGACTTAACAGCGTTAAAAAGATTGGTATAGAATTGACATTAAGTTTAGAATTAATATAATGTTGTTCAGTTTTTGCATCGCTTCTGAGACTGCAGAAGCAACACTTTCGAGGACTGTGTTTGGCATTATCAGCACAGTTAATCAGCTTACATCATATTTAAACCGTCTGTGAATATTTTTTCACTGTTTATCACACGAAAGCCCCAGCATATCACCAGATCTTTCTGCTCCATAGGCTATCTAGTTGTGCAGCAATGACACACGAGATATCCTCAGATGATAATACAGATTGATTAAAAGTTATGCATTTAGCTTTTCCTTGTTCTCACATCTTCAGTACTTTAAGTTTCTCACTCAGACCACCAACTTCCAAAATACCAGTGTGACTCAGTCAGGACGATCCCTGTTATCCTAACAGCCTTCCAACAGCCGGTGACTATGTCCAGTTCGGCACAGACCACCGCAAGGGTTAAACTCGCTGACGCCGGAGCTTAGGGGAGGAGCCGGGGCATGGAAAGGGAGAGGAAAATGGAGAAATATAGGAGGGAGCTG
>NW_005054323.1:4054018-4076769 GCF_000277835.1 Geospiza fortis
TACGGGGGTGCTACTGTCCCCGCTGCGGCTTCGGTGAGGTTGGGTTGTAGCAGGAAAAAAGTAGTAAGAAAGGAAACTTGGCGAATCACAGAATATTCTGTGTTGGAAGAGACCCGTCGAGATTCAGTTCTTAGTCCTATACAGGACAGCCCCAATAATCAAACTGAGAGCATTGTCCAAATGCTTCTTAAACTCTGTCAGGCTTGGTGCAGGCTTGGGGAGCCTGTTCCTGTGCCCAGCTACACTCGGGGTGAGGAACCTTTTCCTAATATCCAACCGAAACATCCTTTGACACAGTATCATATCATTCCCTCGGGTCCTGTCGCTGTTTGCCAGAGAGGAGATCAGTGCCTGCCTCAACACTTCCTTTCATGAGGAACCTATAGACTCTGATGAGGACTTTTCTCAGCGTCCTCCAGGCTGAACAGACCAAATGACCTGATCTTATCCTTGTATGGCTATGATCATAACATTTTCTGAACGATATAGAAGTGTAGTGCTACAGACAAGGTCAGAGGAGCCTACCTTGGGTGAAGGGAAGATGGTAGACACAGTTTTTTTGTATTTTAATGAGGTTTTTTGTATTTGAACCATTCTTCTGGACAAGTCATCCAGCAGTGAGAGGAGCGGGTTCACAGTGCAGTGGGTGAAGAATTGACTGAAGGGCAGAGCTCAAAGGGTGTACTCAGCCAATGTGGGTACATCTGGCTGACAGCAGCTCATCAGTGGTGTTCCTCAGGGTGCAATTCTAGGGCCAGTCCTGTTTGATGTTTTTATCTGTGATCAGAAGGTAGGAGTTGAAGGCACGTTTAGTATATTTGCTGATGATACTAAATTGGTGGCTGCTATTGACTCTCTTGGGAGACTCTTTGGATGCAGAGCAATCTGGATATATCAGAGCATTGGAAAATAATAGTATCATGATGTCTAACAAGAACAAATACCAGATTCAGCACCTGGGCTGGAGGAACACTGGACACAAGCACAGACTGGGAGAGGAGTGTGTGCAGAGCAGCCCTGCAAAAGGGATCTGGAGGTGCTGGTGGGCAGCAGCTCAGGGTGAGCCAGCAGTGTGTGCCCGGGCAGCCAGGAGGGCAAACCCCACCCCGGGGTGCAGCAGACACAGCATCACCAGCTGGGATTGG
The DNA here is from genome assembly GCF_000277835.1 of Geospiza fortis. Taxonomy (NCBI): domain Eukaryota; kingdom Metazoa; phylum Chordata; class Aves; order Passeriformes; family Thraupidae; genus Geospiza; species Geospiza fortis. Next base: position 4,055,164 of record NW_005054323.1, read on the forward strand.
GACCATCCTGCTGGATTCAGCCCTGGTGCCCCGCACCCTGAGTCCTGTGTGCAGTGCTGGGCCCCATACTGAGAAGGGTGGGAAGGTCCCTGAACATGTCCAGAGGAGGGGAAAGCAAGCTGGTGAAAAGGCTGGAAGGAATGTCCTGTTAGGAGCATCTCAGGACTCTGGGTTTGTCTAGTTTGGAGGAGGAGGCTGAGGAGTGACCTTACTGCCCTGAACATCTGCATGAGGAGGGGATGTGGAGAGGGAGGTGCTGATCTCTTCTACCTGGGACCCAGCAACAGGATGTATGGGAATGACTGAAAGCAGCACTAGAGAAGGTTTAGACTGGACTCTGCAAAGCATTTCTTTACAAAGAAGGTGGTCAAACACTGGAACTGACTTCTTAAAGAAGTGGTCAATGCCCTAAGCCTGTCACTGTTTGAGAGGGTTTAGGATATTGGCGTCAATAAAGGACTTAAGCTTTTAGTCAGCCTGGGAGTAGTCAGGCAGTTGGACTAAATGATTGTTGTAGGTCCCTTCCAAGAGAACTATGTTATAGTACTCTGTTTGCTTCTACCCTAAGGTGTCTTCCTTTCTACCACCTCTCAGCAAATCTGACATCAGGTGTTCCACTATTCTGGTTTTATTCAATAACTGACTAGGAAGCTCAAGTGGTGTTTTAATGTGTTCATCTTTTTTCTGAATTCTTGATTGAAAAAAGTATCCTAAAAAGTCACTGAGTAGTAGATCTACCATAAAAAATGAGATGACCATTCTTTTGGTAGTGCTTAGTCATGGTATTGCTCATGCCATCCTTAAATTCCACATACCCAAAGGAAAGAATGAGGCTAAGAGAAAGGCAGCTAATTTATGTGGTTTTGAACCTATTTCACCCAGACAGGTTAGCTCTGATCCTTGCATCTAAAGAAGTAGTGGGTGGGTTTTCTTTCCTGGAAAACTGTGAGTTTCTGGATACATTCTACTCTTTTTGTCTTTTAACCAAAGCAGATAATCTAAGCATCAATGTTATTTTTTTCATAACCCTCTAAATCATGCATGTGTCAGGCAGACACATGAAACTGACCCTGAAACTGACATGTTACTGACCCTGAAAACCAATAATTTAAGAATTTTATGTTATTTATTGTTTAAATCTGCTGTCTGAGTAGCAAAAAAGTCTCCCTCTGTTCAATGTAGTTTCAGATAGTTTTCAAAAATTGCCTTGACTTTGATTAATCACCAATTGCCAAATTTATACTCCAGGTAGGCCTGATCCTTCAAACTCATTGAAGCAAATAATTTGTCTATTTTGAGTCCTTGGGAATAAAAATATCTTCCCTTTTCAGATTTCTGACAGAACAACTGAAAATTTCTTTGTAACTGCTGGAAGATTTAATTCCTTAATCCTGTGGTTACCTCCACTCATATGAATTATGGAAATTACATCAGAGACCACTTCATCTTCTCTGGCTTTTGGAACTGACAGATGGAGTAGGAGTTGGGTCTATAAAGGGGGTAGTGGAAATGAATAAAGGGATGGTTGCCTGCTGCCCTGGGGAGTTCTGCTGATCGCAATCTGTTAAAGATTGTGTGAGGTAATGCCATCACTGTAATACATGGAAGAGCTGATCACTGTTTACTTTTGAACAGATATAGCTGTGTTCTGCAATTCCATATAAGACAGTAAGCTCTGAATATGAGTGTTTCTTCTTATTGTGCAGCTGGTTATGGTTTCACTTTTATTTGCTCAGACTGTATAATATGTGTGGGAGTTGAAGATTCACAGGCTCTCTCTGGCTTTAGCAATTTAATCAGTGAGATAAAGAGATGGGATAAACATAAAATCATTGGCATATATAGCTTCAGCTTAAAACATGTATCCTGTAATTGGCAACTATATTTCAGCAAACCTGTCTGTTGGAAAAACATCATATTGTCTGAAAGTGTCAGGATTTCAATAGAGTATTATAAATTTTTGCTAGTTGTCACTGTGTTATGAGATCACAACCTAAGTTAAGCTATTCTTGCTGGAAAGGTCTTCATGAATACCAGCAGGGGAGAGTAAGGATACCTTTCTGTATATAAATTATTTTTAAATGAATAATATGTGCTGCTTAAAATACTGGCCTAAATTTGAGAATACTTTGAAATTAATAATTTTAAAAAATCTGTTTATCTTGATCTTTTCTGCATGGAATGTGGCAGGATTTTTTGAGATATTTATCTTCCAAAGGCTTTCTCAGTATATTTTTCTGAAAAATGTCACGTTCCCTTTCCTTGTAAAAGCTTTTGGTTAGTCTTTCTGTGTCCAGCTTAAAAGGCAACAGGTCTTAGAATTGTTTTCAAAATGTTTATGATTCCCTCAAGTATTATTTCTTACGTATTTCCTTAGTGGTTGGAAAAAAGAGGTCGTTCCTGCTAAAAAGTATTGAGCATGATACCTCTTGGTTTTGGCTACACATAGAAAAGGGGGGTTCCAGAAAGCATAAACTTGTTGCAATGCCTGTTTGGCTAGGACTTGTTTCTGTCTGTTGTTTGCTGTTAGAATTGGTTCTGGATTTTTTTAGCAGGTTCCTGGGTTAGCTGTCATACAACAGCCAGTTCTCTATACTCATAGAAGGGTCTCTATGCTGTTGCATGTTGAACCTGACTGATCAACCCATGTGAGCAAAAAGGCAGAAAAGACAGTAATTTTTTAAGTACACTCGGATTTGTGGTTTGTGTAATTTTTCATCCACCTGTAATTGCTGAGATAATTGATCCTGTCCTAATAGGAACATCTCTGAACATAAATTCTGTTTTAAAGTTTAGATCAGTTTATGCTGACTCACTTTGCCCCTCGCTTACCTAACCTGACTTCTTAACTGTACTTACTTAGGTCTTAATGGCTGGTTTTAATAACAGAACCTCATTTTTTATTCATTTTCCAAGAAAACTCACTTCTTGGAAATGAGAAAACTCTTTTTCTTGAGCAAAAATCTTGCTCAGTTTATCAAAAGATCTGGGTTGACTTGACTGAAATAAGTGGGCACCTTCACAAAGACTAAATAGGACCTTATAATTTAGACACAAGAAACAAAAAATAATGTCTGGAATATAATGTCTTGCAAATTGCACCTGGGTTGGGAAAATCCCTGGTATAAATACAGGCTTGAAGATGAAGAGATGGAGAGCAGGTGGATGAGAGGCTGGACATGACCTAGCCATGGGCACTCACAGCCCAGAAAGCCAAATGTGTCCTGGGCTGCATCCAAAGCAGCGTGGGCAGCAGGGCCAGGGAGGGGATTCTGCTCCTCTGCTCTGTGAGACCCACCTGCAAGGCTGCATCCAGCACAGGAAGGACATGGACCTGTTGGAGAGAGTTCAGATGAGGCATGGAGCACCTCTCCTAAGAGAACAGGCTGAGACAATTTGGATTGTTCAGCCTGAAGAAGAGAAAGCTTTTGAGTGACCTAATTATGGCCTTCCAGTACCTGAAAGGAACTTAGAAGAAAGATGGAGAGAGAGTGTTTACAAGAGCATCTAGTGACAGGACAAGGGGGAACAACTTCAAAGTGAGAGCAGATTTAGATTCGATACTAGGAAGAAATTCTTTACTGTGAGGGTGGTGAGGCACTGGCACAGGTTTCCCAGAGAAAATGTGGATGCCCCATTCCTAGAAGTGTTTATGGCCAGGTGGGATGGAGCTCTGACCAACCTGTTCTAGTGGAAGATATTGCTGCAGGGTGTTGGAAATAGATGATCTTTAAGGTCCCTTCCAACCCAAGACATCCTATGATTATATGAAACTCAGATGTGAAATAAGACATAGTTTCTTACTGTGTAATAATAAGTGATAGAACCCACTGAAAAAAGGTAGATATTTAATTTCTTTATGCTTTTTGGGGCAGCATTGTTTATTTATGTGTAGTCTAAAGAAGGCAATATGAGCTAATAACTTTTCTTGGCTTCAACATTATGATTAAATCCAATTTTTAGCTCATTTATTTTATAAAATAGGTCGACTCAATTGGTATGTAATTGGTCCTCTGAGCACTGACTGGAAATGCATAACACTGAGCCAAATTACTTTGTCATTTTATCCACACTGAACAGAAAGGTAGAAGTTAGACCTTGTCAATATTCATAGGATGTTCCTTGTTCCTTGTTGAATCTCAGAGATACTGCTGGAAATGGGCATGATCCTACAAAGCTGAACACAAAAGAAACAGGACACAAGAGAAAAGGAATTGGAGGCAAGGAGAACATAAACATTATCATTCTATTGCTGTTTTCATTTAAGAATTAGAGAAGCAACAATTCTTACACTGGGGGAGTACAAAATGCTTTCTGGGAAGGGAGTAGGAATGTGGCTGGGAACTACTGTTGTGAGGATCTTTGGCTAAGAGCCCAGGTGTCTGGGAGCATCGTGGCATCAGTTAACTCACTGGAAATACGTGGGGGTGTTTCTTCCTGAGATTTAACCACAGGTCTCTCTGTTGCTTGACTGTAGCTTTCTCAATACTTTGTCCTTTGACTTTACCCCTCTTCTAGCAATTTCTTCCCTATTAACTCCTGTTCTCTAATCTCAGTGACAGCGGTACGTCCTCAATCATCCAGCTCCATGAGGATACATATGAGGGGGAAAACTCCCTCTTATACAATATATGACAACAAATATTATACAACATCCTTGCTTATCCTATTAAGCAAGGATATTATACAAGAATCCTTGACTATATACTAATGAAGACTAGGTTTTCTGTGTCTGCAGAGACAGATGCCTTAATGCAATCTGAGACCTGTTAACTCAAGTTGTGACTCCACAAAAACTTCAAGCAATGGTGGAGGCCAAAAAGCACAGGTTTAGCTTTCTTGTGGCTCCACAGATGCCACAAAGACATCAAAACAAATGCTTTGTTTTCCTAGCAAAACAAAGGCATCAGTAAGAGCACCCCCTTCTCAAGCCACTCTGCTTAAAGAGTTCTTCAGAACATACCTTTGAAAAGTGGTTGGAAACTCATAGTAGTTCTAGTCACAGTGGAATCAGGTAAGTACTGTTTGATGTGTGGGGCAGCAGGTAGAGTTGCCTTATCTTGGGTTTCTATAAAAAAACCTATTTACATTTGGTGTAAGTGAACTTAAAAGCTAAGTGGATTTAGTAAAGTCCACTCTTAAGATTTTAATCCTGGAAGCACTTATCTGAGACACTATCTCAACAGGAAAAATAATCACTCAGTGTGACTAATGGAGTTTGGTCCCATGTTCCAGAGCATATGTAAATACAGCAAATCGGTGTGTATGTTTGGGTTTGTTTTTTCCTTTCACAGTTCCTTTTTCATCTATTACGTGCCTTACAGGGAAAAGGATGGGAATTGAGATGGGAAAATAGACTATGTACAGAGGCTGGTTTGTATACAGAAATAAATTATTTGAACCTATTGGAGCGTCCCAGAGCACAGAAGTGATTCTCTTGCAGGATTCTGCATGTAAACAGTTAGTTACATGAATGCTGCCTAGCCCTTTTCATTCCTGAGCTAATGGTGTTGTCATTTGAACACAAAAGACTTCAGCGTTCCCAGAGGTCTCTCTGTTCAAGTTTTCTACCTCCTGCTTGAGAAAGCTGGAGGGAATGACCTTGTAACATATTTCTGGCATCAGATGAGTGAGAAATGAGGTTGGATATCTCCCTATGCTACCGTACCCATTGGCTCTGGAGTGACTCAGCCTTTCATCTTGCCGAAGTAAATAAATAGAGTTCTCTGCAGCTTACCATGGGTGGTGGTTTCACTCATGACCTTAGAAGATTGTATGCTCTTTGCTCCATGTATTTCTCTTCACTCTTTTCAGAAGAGTAACTGCTCATTGTACTTTTTTTCCCCTGAATCTTTGTTACAGTTCTCCGCTTCTTTCCTAAATTTGTAACATATCACATAACAAAGAGAAAGCCTAGGTGTATTATCAAATCAGTGCCATTTGATGGCAAAATGTGCAGATATGTTCTAGATACATGCTGTTCATTTATATCTTTTCAAGCAGCAGGAAAATCTAGAGCATATCACAAAGGCACAAGTAATACACACAGGCCCTGTATTTCCACTTCTTCCCCCAGGATTTTAACTACCTCTTATGAATTCCTTAATCTCTCTATGCTAATCATAATATTATAAAATCGATATTTTCTGTAGCATTGTGTGATATCAGGATAAAAACACATCAAAAGTGTTAACTGTTGTTATATATTTTATGTTACTACTGACTAACAAAAAAACTTAGTACTCAAACAGAAAAATATTTCTCTGCTAGAACAATGTTTTCAGACTTCATTTAACTGTTCCACAGGCTTATAGCTATGGAACATTGCAAAGCCCTGTGAAAATTTTGTTTCAATGGGAGATAATCCAAGCACATACAAACAAGATTTTCCTCAAATTATCTGAAAGCAAAAGTTATTTTACAAACAGAATTAGTAACAGCAACAACAAACATATAGTTAGCACTGGGTGAAAAACACATGAATTAATTCCAAAACAGTTGCCTGATAAAGTAGTCAGCCTTGCTAACATGTTGCCCAAGCACAACTGGATGTAACTGGGAGCATGGCCCATTAGGCTATGATTTTTGTTATGCTGACAATATTTAAAACAATAGAGTGATTAATACCTGATATAGAGCTTTAAAGGCTCATAACTGCATACTGTTGTACAGCAGGAGAAGGTTTTCCTCTGGTGTTTTACATTACAAGTATATATAAACAATTTAGTACATGGATACTAATATTAATATCAATCAATTTCAGAATAGCTGTGTACTGTAGCATAAAGTTTAAAATTGCTTATTTATACACTCAAATACATACATTTCCAAAAAATAGGCTTTCCTATTTGCAAAAATGTAGAAATAGTAGGGTTCCTTACCATATTAAAAAAAAAAAGGCAAAGGAGCTTGACTGTGATTAGAATCTGGATCACTGGATCACAAGTGTCTTAATAAGAAATCAGTATTGTGCATTCCACAGTTTCATGTATTTCTATTATGAGTTTTCTGAGTTTTTCTAAACATGACATTTTGCAGAATAGCCAATTTTTAAAGCAATGTTATAATAAAATAAAAAATTTATAAAGCAACAAAACCAAAATAATTAATACCATATTTTTCTTTAAAATCTAATAAAAATTTAGTTGGAGTAGCTGATTTAGGTACAGCAAGATTTTTTCTGAATTCTGAGCCAACTAAGAATCTTTAATGGCCTACTAAATGTAATTCTGTTAGGACATGTTAATCTACTTTTTAGGGTCTACTCATTCCTCTTATCTATTTAATGCTGGTTTTCCTCTCATCTCTGTGGTTGTGGTGGGCGATTTTTTGGTTGTTGTTTGAGGTTTTTTTAATGTATTTGCATAAATTCTTTGGAATTTCCATTTCAGCTGTATTCCAGTCTTTCATAGAAAATTTTTAGCTAAGACCAAATCTAAGTCACCATACTTGGTGACTTAGTATCTAGAACCAGAAGCACATACCGTAGGACTAAAAGATGTACTATTGAAGGTAATCTGTGTATATCTTAGTAAAGGTATGGATAATTTGAATATTATAAGCCTGAGAAGAGAAAGGTTTTTTTGAAAAAGACAAACCTTTATTTCAAACCTGCCTTAGTAATTTATGGTGCTTTGGGAAAATTTTTTGTAAGTTATTACATATTGCAGCGTTCATAGGGTTATAGAAACTGGACTATTTGCTATAAGAGTCCTTCTTATCCAGCCTAAGGTACCTTCACATTGTTTTTCTCAAAATGTGGAAGAAAGTAGTTTTCAATTATATCCACTGGAGTAAATACAGAATTTTTGCATGTCTACATTAAAAAAAAGCCACCGACCTGATCTGCAGGATGTCACTGAATTTATCTGATGGGCTGTGCTGCAGGTTCATACCTAGTGAAAGAAAATCCCATACCTGCAAGTACCTAGTGAATTAGCACATAGATCTTTGAGTGGCATGTGTGAAGGACTTTGGTTTTATCTGAAGAATGCACATTACTTGAGTAATTGGTACAGTATGGAACAAAGCTTCAGCAAACAAAGCATGACGTAAGATCTTCACCAGTGTAAGTTCAGGTAGTTCACTCAAGTGCTGCCAGTCTTTACACAAAAGGGCCTTTCCCATTATTTAATATACAAATGCAACAATACTCAGAGCATTCACTGTTCTTTGGAAACTACCATGATGCCATTGATCTTGTTCCAAGGACAGCAAAAATCCATTAGTTGTTGAATGTCTGAGGTAAAATTGCTGATGTTTCTCATTTATTGCTGCTGTAAGTTCTACTTATAGTGTTATTTTGATAGAATTATGTTTATTACTTTGATGCGCCCTATTCAGTTTTGTCTCCTAACAGCGGTTGTGTAGCAAATAGGAAGCGTATGGAAAAACCTCTCCCTTTCTGACCATTAGGTGGAGCTAAAAATCTCTTATACAGGAAAGTTATTTCTTTCCATCAAATTGTCCCCACCTCTATTTGGTTTTGTTGTGTTTTCAGTTTTCCCTGACAGAGAGTGGCAGTATAATCCCCTTTCAGGAAATTTCAGACACTGGCTTTGTTACTTAAAAAGCTGAAAATTTTCAAAAGTTCAGCAATAAAATCATCATAATGAAGTCTTCCCTAATTATGGATGTTGTCAAGCTTTTAAGTTAAACGAATGTTTAAGCACTTTACTGGATTGTATCTTACATATTCCTTATACGACTGGATTGCTGCACTAAAATATCTGGTTAAATAAGACTGTTTATCACATGGACCCTTAATACCTAAGGACCTGTCTTTCTGATGTCAATTTTTAAAATTGTTAAAACCAGCTAAAATTTGTGATCTGGGAGGATCTGATACTTAAAGATAATTTGAATGTGTTGTGTCCTGCTGGTGTTGAATGGAATTTCTTTAGGCAGAGTGCTTGTACACACAAATACAATTAAAACTGAAGTGCAAATCTCTTAATTTTATTTGTAATTTACAGAGCATGCAACTGTCCTGATCTGAGAGAGGAAGGTGACAACTTGTGGTTTATAGGATTTATTCTTTGTAATGAGAGAAGGAAGCACAAGAGATTCTACACATGTTGGCAATAGTGTGATTTTTGCAGGAAGAGGAGGAAAAGTATTCCAAATTATAGCTACTCTTTCTGAAAGTCTGTAAATAAGTTTGTGGTTATTATAAATAGACAAAGCTGTTGTTTACATTCTATTTTGTTTATATTCCACTGAGATATTTTGAATAATTCCTGCATGTTCCTTCATACTATTCTTCACACTATGTATAAGGTTCTGTAAAAATTTTGTAATTTTTTTAAATTATGTAGTATTCATAAGAAGGTTTTTAAAATTGTGGTCAATAGTCTAAACTTTAATTTCTGTTGTGACACATGTTTCTTTCCAAATCTAATATAAAACACAGAAACCAGTATTCTTTTACTTTGTTCAATTAATGGTTTTAATTTTTAACACTCTGTAAACTGCAAGCCATACAATATTGTTAAATTGGCTAGATGATACTTGTAAGGCAGAAACCAATCTTATAACTGGTTTTATGGAGGAGAAAACACTTTTTTTTAGGAAATAAAATGATATTTCTGTGGTATTTAAGGGACAGAAATCTTAACCCATCACTTGCTGTAGTAGTGCTGAATACTATTTTCACTGAGAAGATAATTGCAAGCTTTGATGGTCATCACTGCTTTGGAGACTGATTCTCCTGAGTGAAACTGTCCTGGTTAATTGTCTCAGTTCTTTGAAGGCTCTTGTAATCTATAAGTGTCTCTCCCTGCCTCTTCTCTTACTAAAATCTAGTGTGTTTGCAGAGTCTTGAAAAGTCAGGAGGAATTTTATGTGGTTTAGGTTGATGTTGCTTGACCTCTAAGAATGGGTTTTCACAGTAGCCACATGACTAGGGCTGGCCATCCTTTAGTATTTAATAAGAATAACAGTGTTTCTTAGATAAAAATGAGTAGTTACCCAGAGAATGACATAAGTTTTTTAGAATTCATATGGTATGTTAATTTTTCTACTCAGCAGATCAGTATAAATGTAAGAGGAATTAAGTTTTCACTTCAATGATTATTTTTGTGCTGAACTGGGCAGCACTTTTGTCATGTTACTATGGTTATGGGTTTCTCATATGTCTTATGCAACATGGTATGCTTACTTCTGAATAATTTCTTCTAGAAAGACTGTTTCATATACATCTAGTTTATATGTTGTATGTGGAATTGCATGCCTGATCTCCTACTTTCACATGAAACTGTGATCAGACTTGTGTTAGTGACAGGTTTTATGTTGTACTGGGTTTGCCTGGCAAGGTTTTGGTAACAGGGGATCTGCAGGGGGAACTTATCTTCTCTGATAAGCTCCTAGAAGCTTCCTCAATGTCTGACAGAGCCAATGGCAGACAGCCCTTGGCAGTGGAACCTGCCACTGGCCATGGCCAGTCCCATCAACAATGGTGTTAACGCCTCTGTGATAACATATTAAAGGAGGTATTGAGCAGATGTAACAGCAGCTAGAGAAAAGCAGGGAGAGAATATGTGAGAGGAACAACTCTGCAATCACCAAGGTTACTGGAGAAGGAGGGGGAAGAGGTGCTCCAGGCTCCAGACCTCAGACTCCCCTCCAGCACAGAGTGCAGACCATGGTGAGGCAGCTTGCAGTCATTCTGCCACAAGTTACAATAACTGAAGATTGAGAAAAGCCTGTGAAATTTGCTGGTCAACATAGTAAGGACAGCAGAACAGAACAGCATTTTACTCACTTGTTAAGGTCAGTAGAACAGAACAACATTTGCTCTTATCTAGGACAGTAAAACACAACAGCACAACTTTGGAGAAATAAATAATGTAACCCAGGCAAACAGAAGTCATGCAAAACACAAGCAGGATGCCAACTCAGCTCTACAAGGCTGGCAAAGTAGAAGTTGTGCTAAACGATGATACTGCACTTATTCAGAAGCAGAGGTCAAGGAACAGCCACATAGAAAGGACACTGGACATTGAATACAGATCCCAAAGAATCAGATAAAGACTTCCACTAAGGGGTGTGATTATGTCAAATAAAGTCAAGCAAGTGGGGATGCCTAATGAATATATAATCAGTGTGTATGATAAAAACTCTGTTCAGTCAATGCTCAGGGCATTCAAATGGAGGAAGGGTCCCTCAAGTGACCAGCATGCTTTCTAATACTCAGAACTGTATTAGAAATATTCTATCCAGTCATTATCAAACATACTAAAGAATTAGAAGAGCTTGGTATTCCCAAGGATTTTGTTTTTCTGGTGTTCAGAATATTTGTTTGCATCCAGTAATAGAGTTAAAAATTAAATTCTAAATTACATGAAGTTATAGAGATGAAAGTTACCATGAAGTTATAGAGATGAAAGTGTGGTTTTGGAAAGTTGTAATTTTTTCTTCTTGATTACATTTTCAGATGTCACTGTAAGTGGTTCCAAAATTTCAAAGATTTTATGGAGCAATAGCACAGAGCTGGGTTTTTGGTTTGTTTTTTTGGTTTTTTTTTTTTTTTTTTTTGCTTTCTTTTTCTTAGTTTCAGCTGCTATAAGAAATATTACATGTCCAAAGGAAGCCATGATGTCTGTTTTCTGACAGAAGCTCCATAATTTTGCAGCTTTATCAGAAAGAGAGCTTTATAAATAGGCCATAAAGGGATTTAGCAAAAAGTTAGGTATGACATCAATCATTTAGAGGAATAAATGAATGGATTTCTGCTACCTGACTAGATCTGTCCTTACTATTTGTGTAAATGTAGTTACTGATCAGAGGGATGAGCAAGTAAAAAAAAAAGGGGAAGGAGAAGATACCCAAATTTGTGAATCTGTTGTCTTTCCTTATTTTTAAAATCAAGAGTGTTGGTTTTGATACAAAAGACTATGAATGTACAAAAAGAAAGGAAAGAGAAACTAGAGGAAAGGTCAAAGATGAAGTATTTAGCAATTCTGGTAAATGCATACAGCAGTCTGGCAATCTTTCTGCCTGTCTGACACATCCCACTGCATTACAGAATAGAGGGGAAATAGGAACCGCTGACTTCACTCAGGAAGCTTGTTGTTTGCTGACTCACTGACTCACTGTCTTTCACTTTGACAAAAAGTGGTTCCATATGAGAAGAATACTTCACAATTAGCTGAATTGTTCTGAGGAAAGTCAAGGAAAAAGACACCCAGGTTTTTAGTATAAAGGAATAGGTTTTAACTCCACATGATATGAGGTTTCCTTTTGGTTTTTTTAAAGGCAGCCTAGCTAGAACAGAAATGCTGACTAAGCCAAAAGCATACTTCCTTAGTGCAGATAAAACCTGATTGTGACAAAGTATGAAAAGTTGAAGAAACACGGGCTTTTGGTAGATATCAAGAAAAAGGCTAGAGATATTTTTGTAAGTAAAGCTTAAAGTAGGTTCCACTTGCTCAAGGCACTAAAGAGAGATACCTCCCTTACAGGGAGATGTCTGCAGGTGTTTAGAAAGTAGTTACCCTGGAACTCTCCCACTGCTGAATTAGGAAGGGCATGGCTATTCAAATGGCTCTTTGCATGCCTTCAGATGCAGTGCCTGCTCCCTGAGATTTGAGTGAAAAATCACTTGTTGAGGTCTCTAGTTGTTCATTCTTATGTGATGCTAGCAGCAATTTCATGAAATAATTGTTAGTGGCTATCTGTCATAATTCTTGTTTGAAAGAGCAGTTATAGCCTTAGCCCTATTTACTTACTAAGCAGCTAAATTGGGGTGAATTTATAAATCTATTGTCCTAATCTCTTGAAGGAAGAGACATACTGTTGCCTTTTTTTTAGCAGGCATGGAGTAACTTAGCAGAATCAATTTCTGCTTTCTCTTTATATCATCCTTCTACTTTTAAACTTCAATATAAAAACCTTAAGTATCTGGCAGAAGAAGGAAAAAAAATCAAAGAAATCTGGAAGGAGCAAGAACTTGGCTTGACAGAAATAAGAAGAGCTCTCAGCCCTTGAGCTAGGTTTTTTTTTCTCCTCTCAGTGGTTGTTGGTTACTGGAGCTATGAAATACACTTGTTTAAAGGGCTCTGAGACCCTCCCTGCTCCTGGGGGTTTGGCAACCTCAAGGCTAATTTAAAATCATTGAGGACTATCCCTTCTCTCTGGTAAGCTTGGAGAGATCCCTCCAAGAGACATTCCTTGCAGACAGTACTGCAGAAAGTCCTTACCTTCCTGTGGGAATTGACCTAAGGTGCTGCTCCAGTGATTGGATCCTACCTGAGATACAGGCACTACTACATCACAATCCTGTCCATGCCTAGCTTTTAGCCAGATCCTCGGGCACAGGATGATGTCCCATTTTGACCTTGGACCTTCCTCATCACTATGGTCCTGTCAGGTGATCACTTGTTAACCTTACAGTGCCTGGTCCTAACTCTGAATTTCTGGCTCATATTCCTGGCTTTCCCCAGCCCTGTCTCATGACCTTGACCTTGCCTGATGTCCTGGGCTCTGGGCAAATTTCTGGGGTCTCCTTCAGCTCCCAGCTCCCCTCCCTTATGGAGTGGCCAGCCTGTGCAGCATGGTAACCTCAGACTTCCTTGAACTCACAACCCGGTCAGCCTGTGAGGAGGGATGCACTTAGGGTACTTAAATTGGCATACATTAGTGTGTGAGCTGACAGAGGCAGGCAGAGGGAACAACCACGGACTTGTGGCTTGAACACAGAGTGAATTAATTTCTGTGATAATACCCCTGTGAACTGGGGTATCCCCAAAGCAATACCTGGGCAGAAGTATACAAGTGGGTGTGCAAGCACTCTTAAACTCAGTCCATGCTAGAAGATCACTGGCCTGCTTTTCACATTTGCTTATCCAGAGTTATTCCCAGCTGCAAAGTCATTTGAGCAATTTACAATCCTCCTCTCCAGTCTTCTGCTTTTTAATCTATTTGCCACAGTAATTAGTGTGTATATTACACTAATTAGTGTGTAAAAATTTGACATTTATTTTGGTATTTGAAGCAGTCATACTGATAGGTATCCTGGGAGAAAACTGTGCTTGTGAACATACCTAACAGTCAGCACAATGAAAGGTGTCTCTCCAGACCCAGAAAATTAGGAACCAGATTTCAGTCTGGTTGTAAAAAACTGTTGCCAAAAGAGGAGAAGCAGTCTGTAACTGACACAAAAGTACATATGTACCAGAGGAACATATGCCTTCCAGGAATATCCAGGATTATCTAAGAAAAGATATATTAAAAAAAAATCCACCAAAATAGTCCATTTTCAGTTTCATCTGGCATTAACAAGCTCTACAAAAGAGCCTGATGGTCTTGATCATTCCATTACATTCTTCGCTTTTGTGCTCTACCTTGCTTTGTTCTTTACATGTTCCCTTGTAAGAATGGAAGATGTAGTTCCAACAAATTACCTTGTTCTGTACACATAATTCAAGCTGGCTTTACTTTAGTCCTGGAACCTTTTATGATCACAGTTTCACTGTCTAACTGCAGAGTTTTTCATAGGCTCACCACCTATTGTTCATTTGGTTACAGAACAGGGCTTTACAAAGAGAATGTCAGGGTACTGCGCTAAGCCCTCATTCCAGCTGTTTCAAAATTAAATCCTGGGAGACTATTCATGTATGAAATTATACTTTGGTGAGAATGTAATTCTTCCAAATTCTCTTCTGTGATGATTTTACTGCATGATTCCAGTATTGTACAGGGGAGATGCAGCTTCTTTTTGTTTCACCAATGCTGATGGAACAGATTGTTATCCTCTACTAAGTTACAAGGGCTTCATATCTAGAGGTTGATCTTCTTGTGTAAATTATTAATTCATTAACCTATGTGAGGCAATGTGAGGTGAGTTAACAATGTTATTTAAGCTATCTGAAATAACCAGGTGTTATTTGATGGACATGGGTGGGGGAGTATTACACAATTCTCTCCTTTGGCATTTCTGAGAAGGTGTTGACATCTCTAGCTACAGAAGACGAGACACCTGGGAAATGCTAAAGTAGCAATTTTTTCTCTATTTCTTTGTACCATTTTGTCTCTGCATTTAACCTGCCAGGGCATCAGAGGAATAAGAACTTGGTGGTTTTGTTGACTAAAATGCCTTTCAGCTCCTCTTCAGTGAACTTTGTACAAGCTTCAGAATATTGTCATTGTACCCTCAAACAAATATGGCTGCTCCTCTCCACAACAAATGAGGCATTATTATCCATTAATTATTTGTGAACTTGATACAAGTGGATACTTTAAGATGGGTAATTGCTGAGCTATCCAAATTCTGAAAGTTCATGAGTGATGGAATCTTACCCTGGTGGGCATGTGGGAAAGAGGACCAGATTTTTTAACCTTCAGAATATATTTAACAAAATAGTATAAATGCTGAATTTCTATCACTTTCAGAAACTCAACTAAGTTTATGGAGATACTATTTTTTTATCCTAAGTGCTTTTCTTCTCCTTCTCCATTTCAGTTTCCACTGCAGGTTTGGACCTTTGTGGATTTGCTGATGTCTGTTCTTCTGTTTTTTTAAGAGGGAACAGAAGTTAGCAAAGAACAATCTTCAGCATCTGCCTGTTTTACTAGCTTTCCTTGAACTTCAGATGACAGAACATTGAGAAACATCATCTCACATCCTCATGCAAGTTGCTTGTTATCTGCCTTGAAGCTGTCAAGGCGAGCTTAGCTAGACTTATCTTGCCAGAAGTAAATTATGAAACACTCTAAGGGAGTCCTTTGCCAATAAATCAAAGGAAGAAGTAACCTCATATAGCAAAACAAAGAGATTGGGAGAGTTTTCCACATGCTCTTAAAAAGAAAAGGAAAATGTATTCTTAAATTTGCCTACTGATTGTACAGACAATGAAGCTATAGTTTTCATACAAATTTACAGTTTAACTATCAGACTTACACTATCCCACTGATATGAAATCTACAAACATTTTTCCTTCATTAGGACTTTCTTACTCAGATTAAGAAAATTTTTCCCCCTCCACTTGTAAGATAAAACTGTAAGAGTGCTAGATTACATCCAGAGCATAAAATCATAGAATCATAGGATAGTTTGGGTTAGAAAGGACCTTAAAAATCATCTAGTTACAAAGATACAGGACTACAGATCAAAACTTTCCCGAAGACTGGAGATCACTGAATGCATTTTCATATTTATTTGTTAATAACAAAGTGAACTCATCATTTTAATTTTACAATTGGGAAAATCAAAGCACTAAGAGAACTAGAATCCAGCTTCTGAGGCAATTTTATTTTGAATATGAGTTGGACATGCCTTTCAGAGGTACTGAATATCTGGAAACTCCTGTTAGAACTCAGGAAAATTTGCCCTTGTTCAAAGCTATGTTAACTACCAGCCCAGGCTTGCCAATTTGATAGAGAACACTACTAGATTGTGAAGCATAGTAGCTATGAATCTGAAACCAGTTACATTAACTCCTGGTTTTTTAAGTTCACTTTGCTTCTGGTTTTGAGCACTGGGCGTGAGTGGCTCTGTTTCTGACTACAAGAACAGTATTCAGAAATAAGCAATTAAACAGAAGTAAGCAGCAACCCTGCGAAGAATTTTTTGAGATTATATGGAGAAACAGAGTTAGTAGTTATAAATTCTGTAACTTATGGTAGGTCACCACTGATGAGCTCTGTTTTCACAGCATTACACTCCAGTCTGACAGGAAGCCATGTGCCCCTGTTAATAAAATGGGATACCTAAACTCTGCTTCTTACTGGAGCTGGTGAATTTGAAATGAATGGCATGCTAACATAGCAATAGAAACTTCCAGATCATCAGTTTTGCGTTTAGCAAGTATGGAATCTAGGGGAGACCCTCATTGTTACCAGTGGATTTTGAGCCTTGATCTGCTGCTTTTCATTCCCCTGAACCACTGACCAGAATACATAATCTTGTGTACATGCATTGCGCAGTAGCATTAAGCAAGAAACCTAATAGCCTGATTTGATAGTATAAGATAGTGTTTGATTTAGCAGGTTGCTGAACTCTGTACTGCAAAAAAGATAAGTAATTTTTATTGATTGTGGCAAAACAGCCAAGTGAGCCTTAACCAGGGCATGTGAACATTTCCATGCATGAGTTGCATATCAATAGCACATATTGAGAGCAAGTATCTTGTCAAGAGGACAATTTCCAGTGCTACCCAAGGATGCTAAAATGCTTCTAAGAGAGAGACATTTAGCCTTGTTCAAGGAAAAAAAGCCACTAAGGTGAGGAGCTTGTGGAAAACTGAGAGTATCAGGAGTATCTTCCACAAACATGTTGGAGTAACAGCATCTTTGGGTTGTAAAAGAAGAATGTCTTCCACACTGCCAAACCTGAGACTTAATTCTGTCTCCAAAAGCTTTTGCCACAGGATCTTTTGCAGCTACATCAGAATAGAACCCAGGAAGTCAGTCACACTAAAATGATTTCCAGCAACTGTCTGGCCCTTTTTCCTCCTTCTGTATCAAGTCTAAGAAATGTAAGTAGAGAAAGCTTGGTTGTTTGTAGTGCATTCACCTTAGATTCTTATGCAGTATATAAGAATAAATATAAATCTAGTAAGGAACTAGATCTTTTGAAACTTAATAAAGGAAACTCTCAGATCTAGATAAAAAGAAAAGATTAGTTGCTAATAAGTGGCTTGTTGATAAAACATTATAAAAGAATGTGGTTTAAGTGGAGAATAACATGAAGTATCTCAGGTTTTGTGGTGGGAAAGTCTTATAGAAGAGCCAATATAGTTTTAATAGTTATATTTTAATAGTTACATTTTAATTAGTTATTCATTATATTAATAGTCCTAGAACTGTTACTTAGTTCTAGAATAGGCCTGGACATTTTTGTCCTATGCATTTTGTATCTACCAACAAAATCCTTATCCATAGCTACATCTCCTGACTGTTTATGAAATACAATTAAACAATTACAGGATCTTGTTAGCATAAATAGAACACTTGGTGTACTGTTTAACTGATGGTACCTAGATAATGGCCAAACAAGGACATTTTTCTTTCTGATGGTAAGTTATTATGAAGTAATTTGTCTTTTAAAATAGATTGCTTTATTGATAACTCCTGTCATGGCCTCATCTAGTGTGTTTTACTACATAAAGGGTGAAAACTAAATGGGTACACATGGGCTGATAAGATTTACATGTCACATGTGACATGGAGGCTTGCTGTTACCTTTCCAAAGTGCAGCAATACACCACAACAACAGGTTGCTGCCTAGCCTTCTGATGATATCTGGCAAGGTTATAGATGAACTGTAGTCAAATTAAAAAAAAATCCTGTATGATATGTAAATATGTATAATTGACTCCCTGCCCTTATCAAGCCAGCATGAGTTAGTCCCATTCCTTCTTCTTCTGTCTTAATTAAATACATAACATCTATTGTGGGGGTGGATTTATAGTACCTGTCTGCCTGTAATTGATGATACTGTTGCTTGCTTTTGCCTTTCTTCAAGTATTTAGAGGACAACTATATTTGACCTAGTTAGTCTCTTTTGAATCAGATGTCAGGTTAACTCTGTTACAGCTGAAGAGGAAAGAGGTAATGATCTTTGGACAGCTAACAAAGCATCAGACACACTGAAAGATAAGGACGTTCCAGAAAAAAATGTTAAAGTACATAACATTTCTTTATGTTATAAAGAAAACCTGCAGGTTGTGTTACCCAGAAACAACAGGTGGAGTTCTCTAACTCTCGGCAGAGCAGAATAAGGATGCTATTCTTTCTGAGTATAATTAGTGTGGACTTTCAAAAGGAGGATCAGGCCTCACAAATCTGATCTTCTCTTCTGGAGACACAAAAACTAAGTGAGTCACAGCCGGAAAACTATTGACATGATTAATAAAGACAAGGGGAAAGCTTTTCATACAGGAACATACAAAAGGCCTAATCCCAAACCCAAGGAGTAAGGCAAATAAACAGTTTAGGTGAGTAAGAAGTCAGTTGCCAGTTCCAAGACAGAATGGTGCAAGACAGGATTACAAAGCCTAGAAACTAATTACTGTGAGACTGGAAAGAAAGGGGAACAGTGAGAAAGCTGAGAGAAAACAGTCTTTGATGATTGTGTTATTTCACAATTAACAGTCTCAGGGTGTCCAACACAAGTAAGTTGATTCTCAGTTAATTAGAACCACTTGCATCTCACATGACATCTCTAAACATGTAAAAGAAAAATGTTCTTTGAATATTAGACATCTTCGAGGTCAAATGAATGGGTGTAATGAATTGAATTGATTATTTAATGTTATGGACCCAGAATCATCCATCCTTCATAGCTATAAACACCTTTTTTTCCTTTGTGTCCCTATAGCATTCCTGACTGCTGGGAATACTTCAGTGCCTGTGCTACTGGCAAGAACTTGAGGCAAAGAAGGCATGTCAGTTTTCTTGTGGCTCTAGCTCCCTACTGAGAACCTCAAAAACTCTGTCTGGAGGCAGTCCTTCAAAGCTTGCCAGCTTCCTAAGGCTGTGAGTGGACATGATTTATTGACAGCTCCAAAGGGCCACCCTTCTCTGCTCTCTGTTTGCAGGCCAAACAGACAGTTTTTGGATAGTTTCTCATTACATGATTAGGAATATGACACCACTTCACTGTTTGAACAGTCATCCTAAAGACGGAGAAGAGGTTATGGCTAGCTATCTCAATGTGCAAGCATGACTACTTTTAAATAAAAGTAGCTTCAATCCATGGAAAGGGCTCTCAGTCCCCCACTTTTTTGAGTTCCCAAGATTTCCCTCCATCCACCAGCTGTAAGGTCAGGTGAAGATCCCTGTACCTGATCTGGTTAATACACTAGCACTCTAGCTGTCAGTCAGCCCTATATCCACCTACTAGACTACACCTGTTCCTAAAGGAATATTAACAGACTACTCAGGTCCCTTCAGACTTAGCACTGCTCTGCCCTTTGGCCTTTCTGTCACCTGTTTGGGAGCAGCTGATAACATGGTCTCAAGACAAGTGGAAGTACCCGTCCCCTGCTGGAACTGTTGGTCAGGGCCTCGATGGCATGGACAGGGCTTATGGTCCCTGCCCAGCCTTCCCTAGAGTATCCCACATCCTGCCATTTCAGCTTCCCGGGGCTGCCAGCCCCTGCCCCAGTGATGCCACCGCAGGGATGCTCTCTGGCTTCCCTGAGCACTGCTAGACCCTGACGTTGATGTTCCAGCAGCTCCTCCAACTGGCTGAACTAAGATGGTAAGAAAAGCTGAGGGACCCATGTTATCTATTGCTGCTATCTCTGTCAGAGCTGTGTTACAGAGACAGGTGGCTGAAACCTGAGGTGTTCTGTATCATGAAGGACATTAAAGTGTGTTTAAAAGAGATGCACCAAAGGATAGATAGATTTATTGTCTGATCAAGTAACTCATATCTTTAAACTTTTTTTTTCTACAGTTAAGGATCTGTAGGTGGACTTATTTTCTAAAATGTTAATTAAATGGACTTGGATGGTTGAATGCGCTGTTGTATTACTGTGAATTACTTCTTGAAAGACTGAAACTTCTTAGATGTATTATGTGAGTTTAAACATCTGTCCTTGCCTCATGGAACAGAAGGATAGGGTATATATTATATATAGGATATATATATATATTATTGCTTTCCTTTTTTAGGAAAGGCTGGTGTGTCATGATTTTGTGCTGTTACTACTGCTTTTCTTGATACTCTTCTGCCTTCCCCTTCATCAATCTTGACATGGACCACACCACTGCTCTCTCTTTTATGATATCTGAGGAATTTGGTCAATCCAAGATGTAATGTCATCCTCTCCCCCTTCCTCCCCCTGCCTTCTACCTGTCTGCCAGCCTCTGTAACAAAGGCAATGTTCTCAAGAGGCATGTTTGTAGATTTTCAAAACTCCAGATAAGCCCATCCAAGTTTATAAAATACAGAGGGGACCTAGTTGTGGAAAAAACAGGACCACAATCTACATTCTTAGCCTGCCAAGGACTGTCAAAGGGTTGGTACTATCTCTAGTTACCGCATTCTGGCAAAGTGTGTCACTGGGCTGTGAGAGTCTTGGGTGTTTCTGTACTGCAAATAATGGTGCTACTTGTTAGTAAATAAATCCCTGGAACGGTCTAGAATTCCCAGTAGAGTAACTCATGACAAAGGGTGTTAATTTTGTGGTAGCCACGGCATGCTGAGTGGTTTACACTTGAGAAGCCACATAACCAGGAAAAGAAACAGAGAGCTCTCAGATGACAACCATGTAATGAAAAGAGCAGAGTGCGTGTGTTTGGTATGCATGCTAGCAGAGGTGTAATAAATCTGTTCAAATAAGTGAAAAATTCTTGTTTGTTCCACTTATTCTGCTCTGCTGTCAGGGGAGGTTTAGGTTGTATATTAAAAAAAGGTTCTTCACCCCTAGGGTGGCTGGACACGGGAATAAGGAAGTTCCCTGCTCCCCAGGGCAGTGGTCACAGCACCAGCGTGCCAGAGTGCAAGAAACGTTTGGACAGCGCTCTCAGGCACACGGTGTGACCCCTGGGGCTGCCCTGTGCAGGGCCGGTAGCTGGATTCGATGCATCCCTGTGAGTCCCTGCCAACTCAGCACAGTCTCTGCTCCACTGTCCCGGCGTGCGGCAGGAGGAGCGGCG
>NW_005054323.1:4077145-4090953 GCF_000277835.1 Geospiza fortis
GGCCCGTGGGGGCACTTGGGAAAGCGGTGCGCTTTCCTGCCTTGGGTACCGCGGCGGGCCAGAGCAGGCGCCGCGGCTGTTGTGCGTGGCTCATCGCGCTGTTTTCTTGCACTTCCTTCCGTAGGGAGGGGGGAGAATAGGAATGAAGTTTGTGATGTAGCCTGTGTGCTTTCCTCTCCAGAAACTCTTGCGGTCTCTGAAATATGCTTGGCTTTGGATTTCAGGCATGTCACTCACCTGCTCCAGAGGATGTATTGACTTTTGCTAGTGCTGAACCTATTCAGGGGGTCTCTGAAAGCATGCAAGATTCTAGTTATCTTCCTTGTCTTTAGGAGCAGGAATAACTTCACAGGCTAACTGGACTGGTTTATTGACTAAAATTCAAATGCATACCCTGTGTGGATTGATTTTATGAGGCACACTACGAATATTAAATAATCCTTAAAGTAACGGCACTTCTTCCTTCGGAGTCCAGATTCTGTGGCATTAGTATATTCACCTGTTCTGTAGCATGCTTTGCAGTTCATGGTGAAATACAGTTGTACTTCTAGTAATCTGATTTGTAATGCTGTGTGAAAAACATAGCACGTTCCTGCAGGTATTTAAATACTTGTTAAGTTAAATGAGAACTTCTTTGTTACCACCATAACCATTGTCTGCTACTTGTTTTCCTTGTGTGTTCCACGTACAGTGGTTAATCTCATTACCAGCATTACTTTATGGCACACATATGTTAATATGTGCAAATATGCCTGCAAGATGTTAACAGGATGCCTTTGTCCTTGTTGCCCATTGTGTAAGTATTTTACCTCAGATAGAATATTAACACATTCCTTTTTTGCTGTCATGCATATGAGACAGAAAACTGCAGTTGGCTCTTTGACAAACCTAGCAAACCAAATGTGACAAACCTTGTAAGCCACAACCTTTTTGAGGATGGACTCCTAGTTTACCTTTTTGTTGCCTTCATTCATGCAGATTCTTCTGGAACTTCAGCATTATGTGAAATCATTAATGGAAAAGGTGCTTTTTGCAGATTTAGTTCAGCCTGCCGTGTACATAGGAGGACAGTGTGCTTCAGTGTGTTCTCCTTATGTAGTACTGCAATACCCTGCCCCTTCTATAGGGTTCTTGTGGGGACAGCTGTTAGTATTTTCTCCATGTGAATGCATGTTGGAATGAATGTTGAGTACTGTAGATTTGTTGAATGACCAATGTTTGCAGTTTGTTTCAGTGGGGAATGTGTAATAATTTAGTCTAAATTAGCATAAAGGAGATTTATTTTCTGCAGTAGGGAAATCCAATACTCTTCGTATCACAGGAATGCTAACTCCTTAGCAAGCAGAACAGAGTGAGCCTTAGGTGGGCTCCCTAAAAGATCGAATCTGATTAAAGCTATTGGTGGGGGGTTCTTTGTCTGACTTGGATGTTCTAAACTAGATTTTCAGTGACTTGCAGGCTGGTTTTTGTTTGTCATGGCTCAACAGATAAGTCTGTCTTAATTCTTCTAGAAAAAATGACCCAACCACTCAGTTATTTGTCAATGAACTGCTGTACCTTAAAGCCTCTCTAGTGCATGTGCTGTACTTGCATTACCTAAACCAAGTTTTGGGTTTGTAAATTGTTACAATAGAATCTAATTCCTGTATGCATGAAATGTGAACATCCTGATCCCGGTAAATGGGGTGAGATCACAAGAAGGTTCTTGGTTTCAAAGTCTGGTGCTTAGATGAAGCAGATATGATGCCATAGCTCATACATGCTTCTTTCACAGGCTGTGTGAGGTTCAAGACCTGAAAAAATGGCATTGGCAGCAATTGATCCACAGCAGGTATGTCTGAGTTAGTTCCATAATTTCCTTGTCTAGATCATAAAATAGGAGTCAACTAACACCTTTCTATTTTAAAACAGAACATTGTATCGAGGGTTGCCAACCTTCCTTTGGTGAGCTCCACCTATGATATGGTGTCCGCAGCTTACATCACCACAAAGGATAACTATCCTTATCTGAAGTCAGTATGTGAGATAGCAGAGAAAGGAGTGAAGACGATTACATCAGTAGCCGTGACAAGTGCTATGCCTATCATTCAGAAACTGGAACCACAAAGTAAGGCAAAGATGAAGCTGTTGATAACTTTAATTCAACTGATTGTTTTTTATATCCAGATGCGCTTATGGTTTAATGTGGTCATGCTGGTCTTGAATGCTCTTTCATGTAGCTGACTGAACCTGTTGCCTGATTTGTTGTGTAACTGATTACACATTGATAAGACTTCAAAAAAAAGGTAATAATCCAGAGTGAAAGCAGATTCCAGCTTTCATAATACTAAATTGATGGATGACTTTTATATGTGAGATGATTACGCAATTTCTTGCTCAACACTTTCCTCACCTTTCACCTGGTTTCAGATGCTACTCTTGTGCTTTCTTACACT
This sequence comes from Geospiza fortis, assembly GCF_000277835.1. Taxonomy (NCBI): domain Eukaryota; kingdom Metazoa; phylum Chordata; class Aves; order Passeriformes; family Thraupidae; genus Geospiza; species Geospiza fortis. The sequence continues at coordinate 4,079,581 of NW_005054323.1, forward strand.
GAGAACTGGTTAAATTTGGAAGCTGTGTCACAAGGCTGTTGTAACCAGAAACCTGGTTTCATAGAATGGCAGAGGGACAGGTGTTTCAGCTTCTGCCGGTTGCTTGTAAATTATCACATGACTTTTCTTTGCCTGCAAGTGAGGATTTTTTTTCTGGCACTGTAAATCTGCCTTTTTCTTTGGCTTTGCTGACTCAGAACTCACTGAGTATAGGAGGAAACTACTTCAAGGGTGTTGCATGACTTCTTTTTCAAGAGGAATTTTCAGTTTGATTTTTACTAGGTGAAAAATAATTAAAACCAACTCTTGTAATTTCTTTTATAGTTGTAGTTGCCAACAACTATGCCTGTATAGGTCTAGACAAAATTGAAGAGAGACTGCCTATACTGAATCAACCTACTGACAAGGTAAGTTCTTTCCATTTAGGTATGCTAAGCAGAAGAACCATAAACACTTGTTTTCTATTATCACTAAAACCCAAGGGAGATATATTTCAAAAAGCTGTGCCTGAAGCACAGCTTGGAAGCAATGAGAAAGTCAAAGTTTTATCTGTAGAACTGTTTGCTGCCTTTGGGAGACCATTAAGCTTGTTGGTTTTTTAATTATTTTAAATTGCCCACCACTTGACAATATTTCTCTGTGAGTGCAGTTCACTGGTGGGTGTCTTTTGGAACTTGAGTCTTTGTCTCTTTCTCGCACGAAGTGCCTGGATTACATTCACTGAAGTTTTTGAAAACTTCAAAAACTGTGTGGCAGTCATGTTCTTTTTTTCTCTTGTACATATTTTTTTAGGGCACATTTTCTCCTAGATAACCAATACTTGTACAAACTTTAGCATATATTTATTATTTCCTGGATTATGTAGCTCTCACTAGTTAATACTTTTAGTAAATCTACGTATGTCCTACGGCAGGTTGTTGCCAATGCCAAGGATGTAGTTGTTGGAGCCAGAGAAGCTGTAACAACCACTGTGACTGGTGCCAAGGAAACTGTTGCTCACACGATCACTGGAGTTGTGGGCAAGACTAAAGAAGCAGTGCAAGACAGCGTAGAAATGACCAAGTCAGTTGTCAATGGCAGCATTAACACTGTCCTGGGAAGTCGTGTGGTGCAAATGGTGAGCAGTGGTGTGGACAGTGCTCTCACAAAATCAGAGACCCTTGTAGACCAGTATCTTCCACTTACAGAAGCAGAACTAGGTAAGATCACTTGAAGGTTTGATTTTGTTGGAATGCTTATATTGGAGAGAAGCAAGCAATCATCCATATATTGCTTACTCATAGTGGGGGAGGGGGGCAGTTTGCTTTCCAAACTGTCTTTTGCCTTGCTGATTGTAATAGCAGCATCTTCACAAGGAAGCAGAATGAAAGTAAGGATTTCTCTATAAAGTGGTCGATCAGCGTAATCATGGTGCTAAAGGACTACTCAACAAGCCCTGTATTCAGCTGTTACTAGGCAGATAAAATTGTCTCAGACCTCTTAATTTTTCCTGTAGTAATCAATTAGCTTCTTTTCTACATACCTAGAGAAAGAAGCTGCAAATGTTGAAGGCTTTGAAGTTGGAGTCCAAAAGCCAAGCTACTATGTTAGACTAGGATCCCTGTCTTCAAAGGTCCGCACACGTGCCTACCAACAAGCCTTAAACAAAGTCAGAGATGCTAAACAGAAAAGTCAGGAGACAATCTCTCAGCTCCACTACACTGTTAGTCTGGTAAGTTAAACTTTCACTTGATACATAAAAACCATACGTTGGCCTTGGTTTAGTGTGAAGAAAACAGCTGAAAGAGTCGCAGGAAAATTGGGATTGCTCTCTGACTAAATCCATGAATACATTATTACATTAAATACAAAGAATTTACCATTAAGCGATTTTTATCACCATTCAGGAGAGCTCTAAATCAGGCTAAGCTGTGAACTAATGAGCAATTGCTTGTAGCTGCAAGCACTGCAGAAACAGAAGTGACGTGTTTAAATTTATGCCTGTTTTGTAGTGCTGGTTTTGACACATACTTCATTCAGTGAAGAAAGTGTTGTGCAATTTAGAAACACATCAATCCTTTAAATCCTTTTTATTAGTAAAATTTCAAATTCTTTTGGGACTTGCTCTCTTGCTGCTTCTATCTCTGAGTATTTCTGGTACTTCAGTAGTCTTATTTCAGCAAATATCTTTATGTGCAGTTTGTCATGTACATAGAGTCATGGCTGCCTATACACTTCCAGTTCCTCCTGTAGGATGCCAGTGGGGGATGGGGTAATAGTCGAGGCACAGGGGAACACTACACAACATCTTAAAACTGCTTTCAGTTTTCAATTCTTTGATGAGACTAAGCACATGCTTATACTACCCAGAGTTGTTTATACTGAATTTCTGAAGTTTTTTAAAAGGAGGGTACAAAATAGTCAAGGTAGAGAAGCTCTAAAGGAACTGTTTGGACTCTTGGCTCTACTTCCTTATTTGGCTGTATTTCAGATCGAGTATGCCAGAAAGAACGTGAATAGTGCCAATAAGAAACTTCTTGGTGCTCAGGAAAAGCTTTATCAATCCTGGGTAGAATGGAAGAAAAATACAGGCCAAAATGATGGTGATGATCTGCATAGTGCTGAGGTAAATAGATGTAAATGTACACCAGAAATAAATATATTTTATCTCATGAAGGTAATGGCAAACTAACAGTCCCTAAAGTGTGCAAGAGAAGGGCTGCGTGCTGAAGCTAAGAACAGCTGACTTCTGAGAACTAGGGGACCTGAACTCTTTAAATGAGTCTACTTGCTGCGAACACTTGGGTTCATCCTCTCTTGAGAATGCTCATCCTATTTAGCATGTGAACTCATGTTGGGATATCTGTTTGTAGATTAGTTAGAAACTGTTTATGTGATGTGTCCAGACCAGAAATAATGATTTGTCAGCAGTCTTAGGCACAGACTCACTCAGTCCTACACATAGCTTTCAGGGATAGTTCATTGATTAGAATGTACTTAACCTGCTGTGACATGTTATCCAGAGTTGAAACAAGAATCTGCTTGACTGTCGCTGGGTAGAAGCTATCAGTTTCTTTTCACAAAGTACTTGAGTGTTGAAGAAATATCAAGTACTTCTAAGTCTTTGATGCTTCAGACTTAAAGCCTGGTTTATTATCTGCTATAGCTTTATTTCACCTATATCCACTTTACTTTGCTTCTTTATGTATCTTGACCAACATAAAGCTGCTACAGTCATAAAAAGACGCTAATGTGCTGTTGTGCTTGTTCTTTCTAGCACATTGAGTCAAGAACTCTAGCTATTGCACGGAGCCTCACCCAGCAGCTTCAGACCACCTGCCTCACACTGGTCTCAAGCCTTCAGGGGCTGCCACAGAATGTACAGGATCAGGTTTACAGTGTTGGGTCAATGGCAGGTGATGTCTACCAGAGCTTTCGGTCAGCATCCTCTTTCCAAGAATTATCAGACAGCTTTATTGCAGCTAGCAAAGGACAGCTGAAGAAAATGAAGGAGTCTCTGGATGATGTGATGGATTATCTTGTTAACAACACACCGCTCAACTGGCTGGTAGGTCCCTTTTACCCACAACTGCTTGGCATTCAGCATGCTGAAAGCAAAGGTGAAGGGGAGGAAAGTTCCAGCCAGAAAGACAAACAGCCTGAACATCCTACTGAACAAGCTGCATAGCACACATGTACTCTGCTGATTGACCAAATGAGTAGCCTTACTAAGTGTAGCTGGCAAAAAATCCATTTTCACCATTTTTTTGGTGAACAATTCATAAATACAGGAATAGGGGATTCTAGAGGCCAGGACATTTATATATGGGTTCTATTGTCCTGTGTAGTTAAGCCACCTTTAAATGAGATTCAAGTGCCTAAGTATTGGCAGCTGACAGTAGTCAAGATGCCCTATTAGTCTGTCAAGCACCTCATCGTGCTTCAGTGGTATTAATACCATTAGTCTAAATGAAACCCACCATAGCTGAAAGCCTTTGATTTGTTGCTTAATCTCTACCAGAATGATATAAAAGCCTTATATACCGTGAAATGCATTTAACGGCTCTACAGTCTAGCTGTGTATACTTAAATGCTATGTTTACTGCAGATCCCACATTTGATAAATACGCATCTGACTTCCAGATTCTATTGCTACATCATTCCTGACAAAAGTTCTGTGAGTTTTCATGCCAAAGCTGAAAGTGGGGTTTCTGAATGAGTCAGCTGAAGTAAAATGCTGTGACAATGTTAACATTAACTGTACAAATTCAATTATTGTATTACACATTAACATGACCACAGAATCATAGATTATCTCAAGCTGGAATGGACCAATAAGCATCAACAAGTTTGACTCCTGCTCCTTGCAGGACTAACTGAAAACTAGACCATATGGTTAAGAGCATCGTCTGGATGCTCCATGAACACTGTTCCAGTGGTTGACCAAATAATTATCAACACATTTTTTAATATGCAGTATAAACGAAGGATTCATGCTGTTTGTACCCAGGTGCCTCCTGTTGTGTGTGTCTGTGTGTTTTTGTAGCTATTGTTTTGTAACTCATTTTTGTATGTTAGTAATAAATGCTTTAGTAGCCAAAGCCTGTCTCCTTTGTTTTAAAACAATCTAACTTGCTCTTCTGTGACTTTCTGACACTGGGTCCAGCAGAAAGCAAGTTTGACATGCAAATGATGTAAATGTGCAATGAAAATGTTTGCGTATGTATTGATGGATAGATAAGATACTGCTGCAGCATTTCCTTCCTTTTGAATTTCTGTGTATCAGTCCATTGAGTCTTAGCTTTACTGCTGCTTTTGCTGATCCTTGCTGTTGTCACCTTTAAGATGAACTAAGCTGTGAGCTGCTGGATGTTCTAATATTGAAAATAAATGGATATGGACAAAAGAACCCTCTCATCCCTTCACAGTAGGTGTTGTATGTGCTTGACTTGGCCATCTACCTGCTTTGTCTTCTGACTCCCTATAAGCAGTGTTTACTTCTCAGCTGCATCACCAGTTTTAACTTCATTTTCTTTTCCTCTTGAACTTGAGTGACAAATGTATGTTAATGCTCAGTTACTTCAGTGGAATTGTTCTCATTAAGTCCTGTGAACCCCTCCACTGGAAGAGAAGTAGTTACTAAGAAATAAGCTTTCTTGGGTTAGGGCTGTCCAGGTAAGTTGTATCTTTTTTCTTGATGCATGCCCTACACAACTTTGGGTTGCAATCATCTAGTGTAGCAATGCCAGCCACCATTTTGAAAGAAGTCACCAAGTAGTGAGGCAAAAACACAGTTCAAAGAAAACTTACCACATAGTCACACGTTGCTACATGGAACAAATACCTCCACCTGGTTTAATGTAGGCACTTAAAGCAGATTACATGTTGTCCAGCCGTTTAATATGAGAGGGTTAGCTGTTAGATCGGGGTTGGCCTAGAAGTGTGAGGAAGACTGTTTTAAGCACAGTATTAAACGAAACTGTAGCATAACAGGATTGCAGGTAAAGTTTCTGTAGCTTACAGCTTTTAATACTCCCTTTATATAAGGGTGGTGTTTAACATGAAATAAACATGAGATGATGAGACTCCTTTACAGCTAGGGCCTGAGTTAAGACTATTGGAGATAGCGCTTTCAGGAAAGTTTACTTTACTATTGCATAGGTCCAGCAAGAATATCCTTTTTATCTCCATTTGCAATAACAGTTGTGGAGTGCATCCACTATTATAGATTGCTCAGAAACTGAATGGAACTAATTAGTTGTGGGAGTAGTGGGCTGTTCAAAGAAGGGAAATTCCCATTCTTCTTTGTCCATTTTAGAGTCTAGTTGCTCTGGGACTTCATCCTGATGTGATCAATCAAATAAAATATTCAAACTTTTCAATGTCTTTTAAGGACTGAGAAATAAACAGCATCATCTAGCATTAATGCAGGAGCAGTACATTGTGTCTGTTCTGTCTTGTGTTACTGGTTTGTATTCTTGCATGCCTGTCCAGCTTTACTAAATCTCAGCAAGCAGATGAACCAGAAATCAAGGAAACCTTGTTACCAACCTAGACCTGCAAAGTACTTCTTCATTACCAGGCACTATTGGGTGGCTTCTCTTCACGGCAGCTGGCCTACAATGGTGGCTGCAAACAGAGCAAGATCTGGTTAAATGCTTACCTAATGGTTGGGCTCCTGTGTCATGTTGTTGTGATAGGTGCTTGTTTTGTAGGATGCTGCCCACCCTGCAGATGTTTTTAAGTTTCTATCCACGCACACACAACCCCCCACCCCCCATCGGAATTACGAACTCTTCCCTAGTGGAAGAGATGGCTGAGTAGTAGCAAATTGGTATTTGCTACTACTGATTTTTTAAATATGATAAAGTTCTGTGATTAGGATTATTAGATTCTGCTAATTAGGAGAGCATTGAATATTTAAACTGATTTGCAACTGTACTTGCATGGGTATCTTATTGCACAGGTAATTTAGCATAGCATATTCCACACTCCAGTCTAACTGCAGCTCTACAGACAGAACTTAGGATTTTTCTCTAGTGCTGCTAGAGAAAGGGACTATTAACATGTCCACTGGAGGCAAGAATGATGCCTTCCAAGGTCTTGTCTTTTTGCCACTGTTGTTGACTGAAGCTGAGATGCTTCCTCAAAAATAAAAGGGAAAGCTGAAATACTGCCATCTTACATGTTTCTCTTTAATTGTATGTATTAAACAGCTCAGCTGCACTGCACAGAAGCTTGCTTCCTCTTAGTCCAAAATCATGTTTGAGGATGTAGCTTGAGCTAGAAAATTGAGGTTTCTCTGGAATCTTTTAAAAAAGGTAGGACCAGATGTGTTGAAAATTATAGGAAGTAGATTCAACTATTTTCAACAAGGCAGGTAAGCTAGATTAAATGGAAGAATGTCAAAGGCTTCTAGTCACACAAAACTTGGGATGGTAAAGGTTGTATTAAGATCATTATCACTTGTAAGGTTATTTAGGGTTTATTTAGAATTCAGAAAATTACTTTTTCTCTTTTAGAGATCACTCAAAAATTGTTCATGCTAGTTGACATTTGCTCTTCCCAGGTGCATGAAAGAGAGAACTATTATTCTGTCATTGCTGATAACTGTTTTTTAGAAAAGCTTTCAATATAAGCATTTGTAAATAGCTCCATATGGTATACAAGTTTTGCAAACATATTTGTATCATTGGTCAAAGCCAAATTACAAGATTTGTATAAGGCCTGGAGGTGCAATTAGTTTGCCTGAATCTAAAGAAAGTTGTAAAGGTTTGGAAATGTCTCCTATTCTTCAAGATTAATATTGTTGCAATAATCTTTTCCAGAATTCAGCTTAGGGTAATATTTTATAGCTGGTAAAATAGTTGAAAGGATTTGGGAACAAATGATGAATTATTTCTCATTATTAAAAAAAAAGCAGTAACTATCACCAAAAGGCTTTTTTAAACCCTCAAAAAGATGAAATGGAGCCAAACTTATTTTTAAGCATGCTTGGTTAGTAATTTGCATGATCAGAGAGTCTTACATGCAGCAGCTTGCTGGAGGTATTATGCACCATGTTTTGTTAAATGCATTTATATTTGTTTATTGCCAATTCATGGCAATTTTATTTCTTTTGAATAATACAGTCTCTTGATGACTAAAAATAAGCACTTTTTCTGAAAGCTCACAAAATGAGGACGCTGTGTCAAAACGCTAGTGGCTCAGTTCTAAAAACTTAGCGCAAAAAAACCAACCAAACAGATTGAAGTTGTTAGTATTGACATCAACATTTGTATATGAAGACAGCAAAATGCCATAGTATTTTTTTGCACTGTTCTATGTAGGGATTTTGCAAGTATTACATCTTTGTAAATGGTTTACTGAATTATACAGAGAAATTGCATGAAGAAGAGTTTCATCTAGTCTTACTCTTTTATTCAGTAATTGATAGGAAGTTGAAAGAAAACAGTGAGTCAGCTGGAAGTAAAGATCTTTTATATAAGGAATTCCATAACACCAAGGGCTTTGCATTGTTTTAGTTAAACTGGTGCAGATATATACCAATATAATTTAGCATGGTCAAAACTGAAGTGAGTCATACTGACATCCAGTCTGTTTTACTCAGACATGCACTCCAATTTGAAGTTCTCTCATGGCTATCAAAATCTTACTATTACATTAAAGGAATCAGGTTCTTCTACTGCATGCATTAAGCAGATGAAGAAAGCAGAAACTTAAATTTGAGCAATCATTTTGTTGTCGCTAAGAACAAAATGGATGTAAGTAAGAAAAACCTCTTAAATGAATGATAGAGAAAATTCTTACTGGTCAGACACACTTAGTCAACATGGCTGTGTCCTGGTCAGTGTAAATACATAAAACTATCCATTTGGGTGCATATGCATACAATACATAAAACCATCCATATGGACTATTTAGTCTTTTTAGGATATCTCTATAAGATCATGTGCTGATAATGGAGAAGCCTGTTGCCTTCTCCAAGTAATGAGAATTTTAGGAAAACTGCCATAAGTAGAAAGATGCAAGATAATTCTTGCTGGTAGAAAGACGTGTTTCCTGCATTCCTAGTGCCTTTTTGATCTTTTGGGAAACAGAAATTACTGATCTTATTTTGATCAAGCTTAAGTTCCCAAAGTGGTACATGCATTTCATGCAGCATGCATTCATAGCAGTGCCTGGTTAATCACATGCTGCTTAAGTTCTTCTAAAGATCAGTTTTAATAAATAATTAGTATTCAAAGATCCCTGGTGTCCAATGATGACCTACTCTGTAAGACCAGTAAATTACTGTGCAGTGCTACTGTGTTGTGTACAACCTGGTAGCTGAAGCAGTAGTCCCTTTATTTGATACATTGTCTGCCCTTCTGACCTGTCATCATAGCAGGCAAAGCATAGATTTTTCTTGCTTACTGTCCTTCATTAAAGTCATACGATGTTTTGCAGTTAGGGAATGCATTAAAATGTCTCTTCAGTCAGTGTTGAGCTTAAGTTACAGAAATGCCTACAAGCTGCTGTTGCTTTGAACATGCAGAACCAAGGTCCTGTCAAAATGCAGTAGTAGTTAGTTGCTGATACTGTGTCTGGTTCCAAGTATGTCACATTACCAACATTAAAACTAACCATTAACCATATTACAGATGTATTTTTCACTTGGGGCAAAAAACTTACAAGTAAATTGCTTAATTTTATCCCATTTTTCAGAAGTGCCTAAGTAATCCAAGTCCTACTAAGGGGACTTAAGGGTTGGAACTTAAGCTCCTAAGTGTCTTAGCCAACATTTTTAGAAGTCTGTTAACATCCATGTATCCACTGATGTCTTTCTGGCAATTCCTGAAACTCTATGCTGCTTAGCAGTACAGAATACTATACATGCAGTTAAAACAGAGGCCAAAGTAAGATTGCAGTTCCAGGTATTTGTTTCATCAGAAAATGTCTGATGCAGTCGGCAGGCTGCACACAGAAATCTGTATCAATCTCCTCAGGGCAGATTACTTTGTATTGCTTTGGTGAAAAGAAGAAAGGCAACGTTAGTTTGAAAACCTCCTATCTTAATTTTCCAGTCACTAGTTTCACTACATTCAGTCCACTACATTCAGCTCCTTTCCATCTCTACTATAAAATCTGACCTTCTAAGCAACTGATTTCCATCTTCTGTAGTATTTGATTTGTCTTAATGGTTCCTGTTTCTTTGGGTCTGAGCATATTTCACTCTGTAATCAGGATGTTTGGTCTGATTTCTAGAAATGCTGAGCACCTTTGTGTTCTGTCTTCAGTGAAGAAATTTGTTTAGTTTTACTTTTGAATTGATTGAAATTTTGTTCCTACACAGGTTCCAGATTTCGCTATTACAGACCTGTCTTCAGAGTCAGATGATGTCCCAGACATTTTGGATTTGGATGAAGAGGATCAACAGGATTTTTCACGCACAAATGGTCCTTACACTACAGGGCAAAGAGCTGAATAGAGAAGCATAAAAATGTCTTTTTGATACAATGTACCTTTGCCATGTTTAATTTAGATTCCTCCTTTTTAAAGATGAACCTGCCTAGTTTAGGGATTATGGGGATACTTTTTTTAAAAATCAGTACTGTTTCACTTAGCTGCATCAAAAATCTGGGTTTTTCAATGTAAGGAATGCACGCTACATTAATTGGTTAGCACGGGTATCAGGCTCCAGTTCTACAAGCCAGGTATAGCCTAATCAATATATCCAACTAATCTGATTTTTATTGATGATTTGTTCTTCTGCTGGTAGCAGCCATGAGAACACCCCAGTGCTTTGCATACAGGGCTGCCAACAAAAGGAGTTGATGAGGATTTGCCCACTTTCAGTCTGTGTGAAAAGCAGTGCTGCATCTACCTCTTTGCTGCTGGAAGGGGTAAGAGACTTTGTCTATCTCGGATATTTTCTCAGGTTCTTTTGTTAGGCTCTGCACCAACAGAGCTTAGACGCTTAGAGCTTTCCTTTGGCAAGAGTGCTTTATGCACTAAAGGACTTCCTTTCTTTCCACATGCCTTCTGTGTGCAAATATTATGGCCGTCATGATGCTATCAGCTGTGGCGCCTGAGACTAAAGGGAGTAAATGCTTCAATATTAAAGTGTTTTGGGTATAAGAATAGCATTTAAATAAGAAAGGGGAAGAGATTGTAAAAAGAAAGGAAAAATAGAGAATAAAGAGATAAAAATTTCGGACAAAAGAAAATTTGGGAAAAAAGAGGGAATTGAATTTAAGAGTTCTGGAGACAGTGATTAAAAAAAATGTTTTAATAAAATCTCAATCATTTATTTGCTAAGGGCTGGTGAGTCTGCATTTGCTCGCCCATAGTAACTTCTCGAGGAGTTGGGGGGAGGGGTAACGGGACTGGAGGCGGACTTGCTGACATTTCTTTCCGAGGACCAGGCCGAGCTGCAGTGGCAGCAGCGACCTGTCCGTGTGGGCGGTGTGCTTGCAGCGCCGTGCCGGGAGCTGCGGCCTCAGCCTGGGACGCCTGGCCTTGTGAGGGCCTGCAAGTCTGGCCGCTGAAATGCCTTGGAATAAAAGTTTGAACCGCACAGCACGCTTGTCGGTGCGAGTTTTTCTTGTTAGGGTTAGGGTTTTTTTGTTGTTGCTTTTTTGTGGGTTTTTTTATTATTATTATTTTGGTTTTGTTGGTTTTTTGTTTTGGTTTGGTTTTGGGGGTTTTTGTTTGAGTTTTTGGTGTGTTTCATTTTGGTTTTGGGGTTTTTGTTTGTTTGTTTGGGTTTTTGTTTGTTTTGGTTTGGTGGGTTTTTTTTTCCCCTCGCGTAAATTCCGCAAATCCGATTACAAAAAACGAAGGGCTCTCTGGAGGGATACCGGCACTCCGACTACACCTCCCATGAGGCAGCGCGTCCGGCTCGCCTCGTCT
>NW_005054323.1:4091373-4092017 GCF_000277835.1 Geospiza fortis
AGCGCCCGGGGAATGCCTGGAGTGCCGCCGCAGTCCACGTTATCTCAGAGCTTCTGAAGAAATGAAACCCAGGAATGGTGAGAACTCCTGCTCCCCCTCACAGTCATGTGGGGAAGGCGAGGCGAGGGGCTCTTTAGCGCGTGTTTTGAAAACTTGCCTTGAAAGGTAACAAACACTCTTGCCAGAATTGTTTCATAGCACCCTGACCGTTAGGGGGCTGGAATGGACCTTAAAACATCACACAGATCCACCCCGCCCCTCCTCCGCATGGGCCGAGCTGCTCAAGGCCTTACACCGGCCTTAAACACTGCCAGGGTCGGGGCATTTGCAACCTCCCTGGGCAACCTGTTCCAGTGCCTCACTAGTGTCACAGTAAAGATTTTTTTCCCAAATACCTAACCTAAATTTTCCCTCTTTCAACTTGTTCCCATTACTCCTTGTTCTTTCACTGCAATTCCTGGCGAAGAGTCCGTCTCCAGCTTCCCCGTAGGCCCCCTTCAGATACTGTAAGGTTGCTATAAGGTGTCCGTGTAACCTTCTCTTTTCCTGAACAGCCCCAGCTCCCCAGCTCTCTCAGTCTTTGTAGGGGAGGTACTCCAGTCTGCATTTCAACTTTTTTCCCCTTCTCTGGACTTGATCCAGCA
>NW_005054323.1:4092061-4107917 GCF_000277835.1 Geospiza fortis
TTTCACCCATGTTAGACAGGATGAAAGGTATATACTTTTACATAGGAAATAGAGTATTCAATTAAATATTCTGTGACATAATACTGTTTTGTAGTCTTTAGCAGACAGTAAAAGTGCTCTGTTAATTTGTCACCATACCTACTTCTGATGTGGGTGTTTATTTGTGTATTAGGAATATGTTTGCTCAACCGAACGGCAAAGCGTTTTCTGTCATTGCCCGCTTCTTGTTTACTAAGCTGGATAAGCACCGTGCAAGACAAACTTTCAAGTAAGTGTTTGGCTTCTGAGGTTACTGCTGTGCCCTTTATGTTTTATATAGTTGCTGGAGGGGAAGGAAGTGGTTTCTTGGGGAATACTTTGGAAGAAGAGCATGCAGACAGAGAATTTCTTTAGTTTTGATCACAATTTAGTCAATTTTGATCCAGTCTGAAACCTTGCCTGTATTAGTTGTTTCTGTTACTTGGCAACTTTGATATAAATTTTAATAGGTGATAACTAGTCTACTTGTCCTGTTCTTTCTGACCAAACAGAAAATACCATTTGTCATTTATGGATTGTTTCCAGGACCTTCGACATGGCAAGAACCCTGTGTACTTTAATAGTTTTTTTCTATGACAGAGGTGTATCAGCTTATGCATTTGAATGTATAAGCTGAAACAGCTCTGTCATACAAAAAAACCTGTCTCCATGCATTGCAGCATTGCAGGAGGAAGACCAGTGATATGAAAATGGTCAGTTCTGCCCTCTTTTTTTTTTTTTCTCTTCTTCCTCTGTCCCAAGTTAGAAAGAGCTGCAGACAAACCTCTCTCTGAAATAATCTGTAATTAACTTATGAAAAGAAAACATTGTAATTTGACAAACCTTTATCTGTTCTTGGTCTGGGATGTGTGCCCCTCGTTTTTTGGCTCGGTATCAATACAAAATCTGTGTCTTACTCTTGATTTTACAATGGTTAATTAGGAATCTGAATATTTGAATGTGTTTTGACATGGCTTTTTTTTCTTTTCTTTTTTTTTTTTTTCTCTTTTTAAATGAAAAGGCAATCTGCAATCTCAAGTCTATCAAGTCCTAGATTTAGGAAGCACTGCTGTCTGTGGCTAAGAGAAATTTCAGTGAGTATTATGAAAAGTGGAAGTTGATGCTCTACTGGTTTCTGTGACCTTATTTTGTTTCTGAGGGAACTGTTTTATATCAGAGTTTCAAATAAGAAAATTTTTATCAAGGAATTCAGTTTTACTTTGTATATTCTTTCATGTAGTTTATCTTGGACTTCCTTGAAGAAAAGATGTTGGCATTGGGGAATTTGGAAGACAGAGACCTAGTTGGGTTCTAAAACTGCTGTGGTTTGCTTTTGGGTAACAGTATTTGATTAAACGGAAGTCTAGAGAGTCTCTTAACCATGGGTGGGAATAACTTCCTTCAGCTTGAGGGTTGTTTGTTTAAGTTGCTTGGGAAGGTGTTTCTTATTGTGAAAGCTGACTCAGATGGATAAAAAACTTAATTAATAGTATTTTCTTGTATATGGGAAAGGGGCTACAATGTAAGGCAAGCTTTTTAAAAACAAAACAAAATCGCTTCAAGTATTGTTGGTTATTGTGTTGCTTTCTTATGCTGCCTTTGTTTTAATGATTGTTCTAAAAATCTTGTTTTTTATGTTCCTCAACACTTTAGTATTTTAGTAATAGTGGGTAAGATGAAAACCAATGCTACAATATCTTTAAATATGATTAAAGTACACCAACTTATGCCTTCAGTAGCATTTATGAAAGAAAACTTGAATGTGTTTTCAAAGATAGGCGTTAACAGTTAGGAATGAGGAGGGCACCAATTTTTAACGTTTATCCAACAGTGGTTATAGTCTTTGCATTGAAACCATCTTGTGTACAGAACTGAGTGAGTGTTGGGAACATGGGAAAAAGCTATATACTCTTCTGCTGACTACAGTAGGTGTTAACAGGGGTGGGCAAAGTCATTTAGCTTTGCATCAGGCTTGCTACTGGGTAATCTGCAGCATTTTGGTATGTAGACCAGTCTTTGATTGCTGTTGTTCATGCTTTACTTCTCAGATTAGTTTTGCATTTAAAATTATTGTACTTTTCTAGCGGCAGAAGAAAGTAAGTCTTCCACAGATTACACCTTCCACACTGATTTCTCCTGGTGGTGCTAAATTTGTTCATGTGTTCTACTGTTTTGCAAGATACATAATGATTGAGAACATGAAAAAACTCTCTGTAGGTAAGCTGTGTGGGACAATAAAAATGCTTCATATGTTGTGTTTGTAAATGTATTATGTCTTTAATATGTGTCAGGAGCTTTAAGAAGTTCTTAGTTGGATGCTCAGGTCAGAGTCTTTCTGTGCATTTGCACAGAGCTACTGCTGATAGAACAATGCAGATGGTTTTACTCTCTATTGCTTTATGGGTCTTGTTCCAAGATTCACCTGTGCAATGCTCTGCACCATTACCCACACAAACAATGCTTTGGTTCAAAAGTATTGGATGACTACACAATTTTCTTTTTCGGAACCTGAAGAATTCTGAAGGATCAGATCTGTCTGTCTGGTGTCTTGTATTATTGTAACCTAAAGAATATAGAAAGGGAGTGAGAGGGAGGGAATGAAAGTGTATACAACAGAAAAAAAGGCAAAAGTGGCAGTACACTGCATGCTATGTTTCAGTCCAGGTAAAAATGAGCATCTTGATTTGTGATTATTGCAGTTTGATCTAGGTAGATTAGGAAGTTGCCAATTTGCTAAAAGCAAGTAATGTGATCCAAACCCTGGTTTCTGTTTAGGCATTGGTATACCTTTTGCTGAAGCTGTAATGCGGAGACCTCGGAATAGGTATATAGCAAAAGCAAGACACAGAGTTGCATACAGTAAACTGCTGCAAATTCTTCAAAGGGAATACTTTGTTTTTCAAGAATATAGGAGAAAAGCACAGTAAGTAATTTAAAAAAAGTGAGTCTTTTCATAAAAGCTGACTTGTGTATGTGTTTTTAGAAGGATTTGAAAAGTCTTTATATGCTTTACATCACAGAGGTCAGTCTGTTGAACTCCTCCCATGTTTTCCTCCTTTACTTTTTTTCATCCACAGTTCTGCTTGTAGATTTTTTGTGAAACATAGTAGTCTAAAGAAATTAAGAGTTTAGGAGATGCTATATGTTACTTGGGCATTAAAATGGTCAGGGAATTCTGCATGTATAGCAGTGTGATTTCTTCTGAAGGGTAAAATACAACATTCTGAAGATGAAACATTTGGGTTTTTTTATTGACTGCAAGATACATTTTATTTACTTAGACCTTAATTATTTCACAAAAGTATGCTATTCTTAGTTCTTGTTTATGGCAAACACTCCAAGCTTGAGAAATGTCATGAGCTGGAACTTTCTATGCAAACATAGAGTTATGTATCAGCAGAATTTGCAGAATTTGCGTGGGATAGTTTACATGACTGCAGCACTGTCATGGACAGTTGTGAGTTGTTTAGTAAATGGCAGAAAAGGGTGAGGGGTTGCACTGTAGGTAAAAGAGCAGTGTCAGTAGTATATGTGCATGTAGTACAACTCCATACAATAGGACCGGTCATGTTTCATGCCTTTGGATGAGGGCTTAGCATCCAGGGAGACCTTGTGGTGGGTTTCTGCTGACCTTGATTCTTACAGAGGACTTCAGCTTATCCTGGTATTTGCTGGGAAAGTGGCTCAGTGATGCATTAGCAGTGTGAGAACGAGCAGTACCTGGAAGATGACTTTGTGATGCAGTCACTAAGTGTGCTGAGTAGGGGTGGTACTCTCTTGAACTCACTGTGTGTAAATGAGAGAAACAACTTCTTTGGAGACGTTAGAGGGCTTTTATGGTCACTGCAGCCAAGGCTGTAGAACTTGAAATGCAAAGGAATGTGAGGAAGACAAGAGGAAAACTGATAACATGGACCTTTTAATTTGAGTGTATTTCCACTGGCCTGGGGAACTGTAGAGGAGGTATCTTGTGGAAAGCGGGAACGCGCATGAGTGATGGGATACTTTCTGAGATCCTTGCTGAAGGTCATGTGTGTTCCATCTTCTTAAGTCAAAAAACAAACAGGTGCAACAAGGAACCAGCCTGATTAAGACAGTGTAGCAACATATGGAATATAGAAAAGGGAACTGACTCTTGCGACATAAATACAGAAATATTTCTCAGGTGTGCAGTGATGTATCTCGGAAGGCCTAAGTTCAGCTAAAGTTCCAAGAGCCTGCTAAGAGCTTGAATAAAGAATCTTGTAGTATGTTATTAGGAGGTGGAAGTGCGTGGACAATTTAGATCTGCTCCTGAGCAAAATGATAAGTTGCAAGTCTCACAAGTTAGGATACCCAATATGTGCTTTGCCTTAGGCTGCATGGGTAAGATCAGTAGCCCAGTCTCTGTGCCAAGAAGCAGTGGGGGAAGAAGCAACAAAACACTGATAGCAGAAGAGGGTAAAGCAAAGGTTTTGTTGCTTTCATCCAAGGCACAGGGATACTTACCTGGCATTGTTTCAGAACATATCTGACATATTTAGAAAGACAGAAGGCTAGTTAAAGGGATGAGCCCAAAGGATGATAGTGCCTCAAAGTTACTCAAGTAACTGGTCTATGAATGGAATTCTATGAGGCTGGTGCTGTGTCTTCTTAAGGAATATGGATGACAGGCTTGAATACAAGCCCACGAAACTTGCAGATAGTGTCAAACTGTGAGGGAGGAAGGTACTGCGGTGTGGAAACATTTCACAGAGAGACCTTACTGGGTCTGGAGATTTGCACAACAAAAATTGTGTGGAGTTTAACAAAGACCAGTGTGAGGTTCTGCACCTGAGAGACAGAGAATAGTCCCCAACAGCAGGACAGGTTTGTGGGTGATTAGCTGTGATGTAGCTCTGCTAAAAGGAATCAGAAGTGAGAGTAGTGTGTGGCCATAAGCTGAGCATGAGTCAGCAGTGTGTCCTGGTAACCAGGACCAGCAGCATGCCATGTATGGGAATGAGCGCTGCTCAGCAGATGGTAGGCGATTGTATTATGCATGACACATTTTTCTTCAGTTTTACTATTTTCTCCCTTCTTCCTTTACATCTATGTTATAGTATTTTTATTTTAGTTATTAAGCTGTTCTTATCTCAGCCCATAAATTTTACCATTTTTCAGATTCTTCCTATTCTGCTGGGGCTGGGGAGGTGGGAGGTGAGTGGACAGCTGTGTGGTACTTAGTTGCTGGCTGGAGGTGGCAATTCTAATGCCGCATGTGGAATACTATGTTCAGTTTTGATCAGCCCACTTGAAGGTAGAGAATGAAAGATGGGAGAGATACTAGCAGAGTACTGCAGTGGATGAGAGGATTTCAGAATGTGAAATGTATGAGTAAAAGCTGTAGAAGTTTGGTTTGTTTAGCTTGAAAAAGGCAATGCTAGGGGTTTAATCAGAGTTTCAGTACCTAAAAAATAGTTGTAGAGAATGTGGAGGTACTCTTCACAAAGATGTGCCCTAACAGGACAAGGCAGCCGGTGTTTTGCGGGAAACTCCATCTAGAGATTTAAAAAAGTATCTTGTGAGAACAATTAAACTGAAAAAGGTTGCCCTCAGAAGTGAAATATTGGAAATATTTAAGACTTGGTTTGACAAGATGATGAGTAGCATAATTGAAGGCTCTGCTTTCAATGGAAGGCTCAAAAATATGATTTCCAGAGATCGAAGTCTCCTAAATGTCTCTGATTCCTCTAATTCTGTGTCTCCTGTGACCTTGTTTGGGAAATATTACTACTGTTTGAGTGATACCCTTCACAAATGAAACTCTTTATAGTTTTTTTTTTCATTCTTGACAATGCATCTGAACTCCAAAGATCCTTTTGAATGAAGCATGATTTAGGCACCTAATTTTTCTGAAAATCAGACTACTACGTTTTTACATGCTTAAAATGTCAATAAAAGCGCTTTGACAAAAAAGCTTCTGTGGTCCAGCTGCTTGTACTCCAGTATTCTGTTCTCTGGTCTTTTGAAAGTGAGGGATTTAGGTACTGTAGAATTGCTGAATATGTTTGTAGTTCACATTGCTAATAGATACTTAGAGTAACTTACTTATTGCTGCTGGGATGAGAAACAATTGGTTAGTGACTGTAAGCAATTCTGATAAGCCTATACTAGCTGTTGAATTTCTTCCTAGGTTTTTATTTAGAGCAATAAAACGGACAAAGTCTGAATATGCGGTTATGCAGAAGCAGTTTAGCAGGTAAGTAAGTGCTTTTCCTTGTAACTAAGTTAGGATGTAATAATTAGATGCTCAATTTTATGAAATATGAACTGTAATTTCACTGTAGTCCGCTTGAACTTCTGTTTTACATGTGCATATAGGATGAAGCAAAATGACCAAAACAAAAATGACACAACTGAGAGAATTCAGAAGGTGAGCATTTTGTTCCTGCTGTGACAATGTGTTGAATTCTAACATTTCTGCAACACCTACTGTCAGATATTGTTATTTGCACTTGTCTGCCTGTGATTATGTTAGCCCTTTCGTCTGCTTTCATGCTGTTTTGATACTCTTGTAGGTGTTACAACAAACATTTTAACACAGTGTTTTTCTCCTTTCCTGTTAAGGTCCGCAGTATGTGGGCACTTATAGTGGAAATGCTTACATCTCTGAAAAAAGAAAAGGAAGTTGTGGATTCTGTACTTGAAGACTGTGTTAACCCATGTATTCTAGATGGAACTGATGTTGTTATGAGTGTTCCAGCATTGTTGACTTACAGAATTGAAAGTAACATGTATAGAGTAAGTGGTTTTTGTCCTTCTGCTGAATTGCTAAACTGTTTTATTTAGTCCCCAAGAATGTAATTAAGTACCTTAAAAAGTTTAAACGGTACTTCATGGATTATTAGAGGTAATTGCAGAAGGGTGCATAAAAAATGTGTAATTCATATGTAGAGATTTCTTATTATTATAGTGCTGTTTTGTATTTGTTATTTCTAACTCATTAACTTCTTCGGTTTAGTAAATACATTGATGAGTCTGCTTGATAATAGTACTTGACTTTTTTGTGGTTTAGACATTAAAATTATGTTGGCTGTTTTAACCAGTGCTTCAACCAATTGGCTTTTGTTTCCATAGTGTAGTATATGGTGTTGTTCAGTTATGGCATCAGTGCTGTTGGGCCGTATCTTTTGGGGCAGTGGTTAAACAGAATACCTCATTGCTGAAGTTTTCTGGGCTTGTATTGCTTTAACCTAGAATGTATTTTTTGAAAAATGTAACTATCAGGACCTGAATCTAAGTATAAAGTATACAGTGTCCTGGCTCTGACTACAGAAGACAAAACTTTCTGATATTGGTAGTGTTCACTAATAATTTTTTTAATTGCTTGCTCTACTTCAAGTTTTGTACAGGAAATTTATATGAAGAGGGAAATCTGAATTTCCTAACAGTTATTCAGTTGCTAAATGAAGCCCTGATGACATTGAGAGATGAGTGTTGTCCGTGTAAATTAAAAGAACTTCACGGAATTGAGGATGTGGTTACATCCTACAAGAATGCACTACAGGAGCTGAACACAGAAAGGTAATTGTTGGGAGATTTTCTCTAATTGCTTGTTCTTAAATAGTAGGATCATATCTACTGGAGTCTTTTCTAGAAAAATATTACAGCAAAAAACATGTTGGTTCAGTCATATGCCTCTGGGAAAATTACTGTTTGCCTTTGTTTCATTAATATTTTGGTCTTTGTTCCTGGGGGTCTCATTTGCTCGCTGATCTGATTTTTGCTTTTTTTTGTCTTGTTGCATTAATAAGTTCTGAGATTTTTAAAACTGTCATCTGTAACTGGCTTAGGGAAATTTAAAGTGTTTATTGTATATAGTGTAGTTTTTCCAATTCTGCTGTAAGAAACATGAAGACTGCCTAGCAGCAGCTTTTTTGGTTGTGAATTTCAGTTCTTAGTGTTTGCATAAATGCATGGATAAATTGATACATATCAGAGGTTTGTCAGGGTAAGAGAGAACACATAATACTTTCCCTCTTTATGTAGAATTGGTATCTCTACCAACAGGTGTCTTCATTTTCCATGTTTATGTATTACAGTCTAAGAAGAAGGCAAGAGCATTGTGAGCCAATGCATCAGTCTCTTCCCAGAAAACAGGAAATCTGGGAATCAAAGTGGAAAATTATTCTTGGCCAATGTCCTTTTAATTTAATCTTTAAAGATGATCTGGTAAGTAGTATTAATTTTATCTGATTCTGGGAAAGAGAAGAGGGTGAAGGTGAGAGAGGATGTAGGTTTAAACAAGTATGTTCTGGTACAACACTTCAGCTTTATAGATAAGGTGAGGGGACTCAGGTAGTACAGTATGCCCAGTTCTGCTTTAAGAAGTAAGGAGAATACATTTTTCTTAAAGAGAATATATTTCTTAAAGAGAATACATTTGACTTTGTTATACTGATGGAGATGTTGAGATGGTAGGTCAGCATAAGAGTGAGCAGATTGGTTTTTGGTTTGTTTCTCTGTCCCCTTGTGGAAGCTGAGCATTTTGTATGTTCGGGCTGAATATTTGCTGATTTCTATTTTCCCCTTTTAAAGCGATGTATTTGATGAAGGAACAATAATTTCCATTTTGAAGCTCACACTGACGGAGATTATAATTATACTCTTATGTAGCTACTCAGCAGAGAGAGGAGAAGTTGAGTCTGACAGCTGGTTAGCAGGAAAGTTGTTTTAAATAACTGTCTGTTAATTGCTGTTGATAAACTGACTTTTTCTGCCTGCTCATGTAACTTTTCCTTTTGAAAGCAACCAGCTTCATCACTTCAGTCTTTTAGTTCTTCAGACGAAGATGAAGATAGTGTCCTTAATCAGTCATTTTCAGGTAGGTGAACAGGAGAAACTCCCTTTTCCTTCTTTCCCACCACCACAGTTGTTAAAAGTTACGTGGAGTCAAAAAGGTTCTGTTCTTGCATTTGCAGATGGTCTTTGATAGTCTGTGGTAATTGGTTCTGAATGACTCTTTGCCAAAATTGCCTTGCATTTTTCAACTTTGTAGTGTCTTGGAGATTCTCTGAAGCTTGGCAAAAACCCAGTGCTGAGCTGTTTGATATTGTGTTGTTCTTGCAGAAAGGATGTTGAGACAGATGCCCGTTAAAGGTTTGTTTATTCATCAGAATTCTACAGAATACATTCAGTCTAACAGTAAAGGTTATTTTGGGTTGGAGGAGTAATAGAGAAAGAAGGTAAAACTTTCCCGTTGACTATCTAGGAAAAGAAATCAAAGGTGTCCTCCCACATAACTATCTTTCCCTGGTACACTGAAATACTTTATTCCTTAGTGACTGCGCCATTTGGTCAGGACCTCACTTAATTTGTGTTAGTTGCATTCAGTCATTTGGTTAATAGTGTTGATCAGAGCTCACTTTGATCAGGCATGGTTGTTGCACATGCTAATTGGCTGATGATCTGATGATATTTTACTGTATGTGACCTCATTTTACTTACTGACCAAGTCTTGACTGTCACTAGTACAAAGTTACAAGTTAAAAGCTACAAAGCAAGGAGGGAGACTGCTTGAATCATGTCATTTAGAATTCGTTTTAGGAAAAATGGCATAGCAGAGATGTATTGGAATTTCAAGATGCAAAAAAATGGTGGGAAGATCCTTTTGGTTACAAAGGTGAAAATACTGCTCCAGCCATCTGAGTGTATGTGGGTATAAGGCTAGAAGCTGCAGAGGAAAAGCTACAGAATTGGATTTGGAACATAGTTTGCCTTAAAAATTTAAAAGATTGAAGTACTGTACTATGATGCTGTGAGCTGGTAGAATCAGAAAGCTTGAGACAGATTGTGACATTCTCTCTGTGGTTGAGATTCATTATCTGATAAAACAGCCATTAAGAAAACTTCTGTCTGTTAATAGGGCCAAATCCAAAAGCAGAACAGTGACCTCACCTAACTACTAGAAGTGAGCTTGGATTTTTGATGTGTTGAGTTAAATGTGATGGGAAATGCCATTTGTCCCTGCAAAAGCTGAAATTTAGTATTAGCAGAGAAGTACTGATGCTAAACTTTGGCTGTGTATTCAAGATGTGCCAGAGTCAGTACATTGTTCTAGACAGTCCATGACTGAGGTATGTGCACCTCCAGTAATGTTCAAAACATTTACTTCTGTAACATTTACTTATGCAATGCTTCGCCTTGCTTGGACTGAGGCAGCAAGAGGAATGAGTATATCCACAGAGATATTTATTGATTAATGCAGTTGGAGTAAAGGTGGGTGGAATTGTGCTTTGTGGAATTGATGTACTGTACAATTGAGGTGTATGTGGAGAGGTGGGGATAATGATGATGTGGCTGGGACTGTAGTTTGGAGGAAGGTAAAAAGTCTGATTGATATGTGCAGGGCCCCTGATAGAATCATGTTCTTGAGCATGTGTTCAGGAACAACAGAAAGAGGTGCTGGCTGCTAGGGGCATCTGTTACTACAGGTACTGCCTGAGCAAAAGGATTGATAGTACTATCCTGCTTATGTATTAATTTATTTTTCTTGAAGTGTAAAATCTATCCAGTGTGTTGTCTACAGAAGTAGTGTGAGTGAGTTGTGTCACATGGGAAGCCTAAGTGAAGAAAATGGAAGCAATACTGAAACTTTTGGGTTGCTTTTCTAGATAATTATGACTATGATCATGAAGAATGCCATGAGGAAAGTGATGTGGAAGCCACGACCAGTACAACATTAGTACCCTCAAGAAGGTATGCCTAATGAGAATTTGATAAAAAAGCAGTAGAAGAATTAGAAGTTTACTTATTGGACCGGAATATTTTGCATCACTTGAGTCTTAGTAGAATGTTTTAGTAGCCCACTCCTTCCATCACAACTAGTTGCTTTAGAAAGATAGTCCTAAAGTAGCTGCTGCTTTCCCCAGTTGATGACAGATTGATCAACTGGCTGTTGCTGAATAGGAGGAGTAGCAGTCAAATTGCAAGATTTTTTTCTTGCTATATTCGAAGATTTCAAGAGACCGATGGAGAGAACAGAACCTTCTGTTTCTCAGGCTAAACCTACTCTACAAGCCTTTTTTCATTACTTTTCTTGAGACTTACAGTCACATTCTGTAGCTACTCTTCCTACAGTACCAGCAAAGGGTTAAACACAGAACAATGTTATCCTAGAAGGTTTTTTCCCTTTAGTCATTTGCTTAGTCCAGGAATATTTAATGATCTTTTGAATAATGCTGTCTTTCATAGTATGGCTCCCACAAATCTTTGAACGTTATCTACTAAGGGAGCAAGGGAGTTAGCAAAGGAATGCTATAATGCTATCCATTCTTAGACATCAGTAGATGTAGTTGCATATAAGTCTCAGAGGCTCTCAAAGTAGTCAACAATTAAATCCCGGATTTCTTTCAGTGACTTCATACAGTATGGAGGCATGTCTGCTTCTGGGGCTACAGACAAATAACATCAAAAACATTTTAAGGTGTGCTTTTTCTAGCAAGTAAGAACTGTGCAGTTTTGAGAGCTATGCCATTGGCACGAAACTTACTAGAAGTGATAAAGCTGAAGTTTTTGGTAGCCAGGTGATTGTTAAATATCAAGTTTACATAGGAACAGACTTGTGGATGCCAGAAATGGTTCAGACAAAGACTGCATAGGAAAAAGGATGTTGTCAAGTGTGCAGAAGTCTTTCCAGTTATCTTTTGTAGTAGAATGCAGAAGACTTGTTTACGAGTGTATTGAAAAATCTCTTCTTTTTCTGGTGCTAATCAATACCAGAGTTTATTAATTTACTGTTTTTGGGAGGCTGATACACAACTAGGGCTAAAGCTGCTCTAATTGTCACACTGTTCTCCCTATAGTAAAACTGCTTTCTGATGACCGGGACGAATTGAGGGAAATCGTAACGGACAGATACGGAGCACACAGTGTATTACAGCCTTCTAAAGATTTGCATTCCAGTTGTTTAATTTGTCTCTAAAATTGTTGGGTTTTTTTTTGTTTCTCTCCCTTCTTGAGGAGCTCATCGGTGCCGTCGTCGTCAGAAGCATCTGAAAATGAAGACCTGTTAATTAAAAATGTATATATCTTTGAAATAAGTTAAACTTATGATGTCCTTTTTATATTGGTTGAAACTTAGACTTTGTGGAAAATGGTTTTGGGGGTGGTTTTTTGGGGGCTTTGGTTTGTTTTGTGAGGTTTTTGGGGTGGTTTTTGTTGTTTTTTGAGCAATATTTTTACACAATTGAGTTAGTCTGGCAAAATTGTAAAAGCTAACTCTCAGTGACTTCACTAAGCTTTAGGAAAGAACAGTAGGAAGTAGGTGCCCTTGTATCGGACTTCCTGTATAACATGCAGTGTGTGAGTGATTCCCTGTTTGCTGAAACAGTCTTTTGATGTGGGCAGTGGTCAGACTTTGTTTCTTTAAGCTGTAAATGAAATTTAAGTGTGAAAATGTAGGGTAAAAGCAACTTGGATGTACAGTTGTTCACTGCACAACTGTTCACTGTAGTGTGATCAGGGTTGTTGCAAGTGCATCTGTGTTGCATGTAACACCTATCCTAGTCACTACTTAGGTCCTGCTTTGAATACAGTTGTAAAAATATTTTGTATTTCGTTAGAATTCAAGACTGAAATATTTTTGTTGACTAAACACTGTGGGGCCATTGCAGTTCAGAAATTTTACAGCAGTTTATGCTAATATCCTTTCTTGATTTTAAAACGACTAATAGTTCCTTTGTATTCCTGTAGAACTTGAATACTTGTGTGGGAAATGAAAAACCTGTGCCTCAAAAAAACTTGAAAAATGGAAAGGAAGAATTCCCTACTTCAGAAGTGGAGGAGAATGCAGGTGAAAATGTTACCCGGCCAAAGTCTTCTGCAAAAAAAGATTACCTTCTTGAGAAAGCCAGAGATGAACTGGCAGAAGAGGTTAGGATGTAATTTTTATTAGTTTTTAAGTAAACAATCACTAAGTTTGGAGAACAAATCACTAATTATAACAAAAAATGTCTCTTGTAATCCACATACATTGAAAGATACCTTTTTCTGCTAGATAGTTATCAGTCATGGAGTTTTAGAGTGGACTGATAAAAGTACACACTGAAAGCTTGGAGTTTGTGCAGGTATCATACTTAAAAATCATGGTGAAGTGAATAGTATATTCAGTAGAATCATGGTATGGTTGCACTTAAGTCTGTGAAGTACACTGTATATATTTGGAAACAAAAAGAACTGTTGAATTCTTAAGTTATTCAGGTTAAATATTTCACAGGGACTTGGTAATTTTAAGCAGAAATAGAAATACTTTTCCTTTTAGGTATTCTATTTAATATTTGAGGAATTCCTTCACAAGGGTTGCTGTAAAATGTGCCACTGCTTATTTTGGAAAGTAAATTGCATTTTTAACTGAAATGGTAGTTTCAGTTGCTAAAATTTTTAAAATATATTAATATATCTCTAGTCTTCAAGCTTATGCAGTTCTTGGCTAATGTGTTAAATATATTCTATCTGAGCACACTTTCTTATTTGAAAGGTGGATTCATAGATGATGAGTGAACTGAGAATTGAATCTGATCTCAGTCCCTTACCTTCATTTTGTGTTTGTAGCATACTATGGTCATTGTGAACCTGAGTAGTAAATAACAGAAAAGTTAGGATATTCCAAATTCTCCACATGATTTGGAGAATGAGATTTATTTTTAACCATAACTGACAGAAATGAAGAGGTTATAATTTTGATTTCTTAGAATTTGCTGTTCTCTCACATCCTACAGATTGCAAGGTCAGTGATGTCTGACTCACCTCACAGTGGTGAAGAAAAAGGAATGTCATTAGACGATCTCATTAGCTCACTGTCTTTTAACCCATTTATAACGAAGAATCAGATACCCCGAACTCCAGAAAATCTGCGTGAGTTTGAAACTCTGTTTTTATTATGCTCGTTGATAAAAAATGTGGTTAGTTCATTGACTTGTAACGCAAGAAGAAAAAGATAAATATTTCAGTGATGTTGCATGTTTTTCTAATGGCTCAGTCTAATACAACACAGTAGACCTAATAAGATGTGAATACTTTGAATTTGATTTAAGAGATTTTTTTTCTTACATAGAATTCCCTTTGTGTTGGGGAAACATAAACAATATAAAGCAGCTATATGTATTCCCTCTTGGATTGCTGTATCACTGAGGGGACAGAAAAAAACCAGACTGATGGAAAGTACTAAAATTTGACCTTGGTTTGTTCCATTTAGTTACCGAAATAAGAAGTTCATGGAGAAAAGCTATTCAGACTGAGGGCTCATTAGACCTAGAGCTGTCCTCAACTGAAGTGGTGATGGAAGAATCTTCAATGAATGCTACACCTGGTATGCAGGAGGAGGTAGACTCTACCTTTGTGTGCCCTGAACCTGTGTCTCCTGTATCTGACTTGGGTCCTCCTGTATCAGAAAAGAAGTCTCAGTTAATTTCTACAGAATCTGGTTCTCAGGAGCAAGTAAGTCATATGTTTGAATCTTCAGATTCAAAAACGTCTGGAATTCAAGAAGATGAGAGAACTGAATCAGAGGAACCAGATTGTTCTGCTTTGAGTGGAAGTTCTGTAGAAGATCTAAGCCAGACTTTGCAAAATGTAGAGAAGAACGCGAATATTCCAGATACTTGTTTGAAAAGTGGTAGTAGAACAAATACACTACCTTCAGACCACTGTCGCAGTTTTCTAATGGATAAGATGCTATGCAGGAATGTATCTGCATTAAATTCTGCCCTTCATGAATCTCCTGACAAGGGAATATTGGATGAGACACTTCCAGAATGTGATGGTATGGATCTCAGCATATCTGCAGACTCAGACTCCATTTTTTTTACAATGGACGGTGAAAATTTAATGGATGAGTCAGAAAATAATGAGGATGTTAAAAAATTGGACCTAGATTTGCAGTCCCTGTCCAACTCACATGAAGTGCTAAAAAAGACTGCATCTAAGAGTGAAGAGGAGCTGCATCAAATACATAATGGAGACAAATCTCAAAGTTATAGAACTAAACTAAATACGATATCAGAAGAAGGAGAGGAAAATGGGGATGATCCTTCCATGGATGAAGGGTTTACCAAGATGCCATTGCCAAACTCTCCTGATGAAAGCAAACATTCCCTGTCATCTTTGCTGGTATCCTGTCAACAGATGGATGGTACATGAAGTCCCATTAGACTTACTACATAAATTGAAGGGTAAGTTTCTGTGTTCTTTATGCAACAAGATTTTGTCCATTCTGTCACTGGATATACTACCATGATTAACGTCTGAGTAGTTGGACTGTGCTGTGGAAATGGAAGGAAACAAATTATTTGTATGCTTGTTTCTCATGGAAGATGAGACATGAAAAATGAAGGAAGCATGCTTCCTCTAGTTCTAGAGTTCTATCAAACATCTTCCAAGTACAATAAAAGGTGTTCATCTGACTTTCTGCTGTAATCCGGAGTGGTTTAAAAAAACAAAAAAGCCTCAAAGTGCATTAACTGCAATCTGCAGTTAGATTTTGAATAATCTGAACTTAGATTTTGAGAATTCACAAAGATAGTTTGAAATTTTGTGTTTACTCTAAACAAATTTGGCTATTTAGAAATGTGTCATATGTCATTGAAACTTCGTGAGTTCATTAAGGTGTTGATAGAACTGTCCTGCATTCCAGCCTGCGTATCCCCTTATCCCATTTCCAACAGAAGTGTCAACTGTTTAACCAGTATTGGAGTGTTTAGTTACATGTTCAATTAAATCACTGAAGTGCATTGATAAAAATTAACTGGTAATGGAGGACTTCCATGAAAACAGATGGTATGCAGGGATGTGATGAGGCAGGCCACCACCCACTTGGAAT
>NW_005054323.1:4107938-4116390 GCF_000277835.1 Geospiza fortis
AAGCAGACAGGTGTCCTGGTGATGGAAGACACAGTTAAAGTGGAATTAGTGAATGCCTTTTTTGCCTTAGTCTTTACTGCTGAGGCTGCCCTTCAGGAATCCCAGACCTCAGAGGTAAGGGAGGAAGACTGAAGAGAGGAGGACTTGGCCCTGGTCATAGAGGGTTCAGTTAGAGGTCAGCTAGACAGACTTAATGCCCATAAGTCTGCGGGCTCCAACGGGATGCTCCCGTGGATGCTGAGGTAGATATCCTATGGCAGATATTGTTACTAAGCCATTCTGCATTATCCTTGAGAAATGGAGAGCAGGAGGTGCCCGATGACTGGATGAAAACCAGCATTACATCCATCTTCCAAAAGGGCAACAAGGAGGAACCAGGAAACTACTGGCCAGTCAGCCTCACCATCATTCCTGGAAAGGTGGTGGAACAGATCGTTCAGAAGATCATCACCAAGCATGTAGAGGAAATGGTCATCAGAAATAGTTAGGATGGATTCACCAAGTAGTCAGGATGGCCACTGGGAGTAGACAAGTGGAAATCATACTTTACCATAGCCTTCTGAGATGACATGGCAGGGTGGGTTGGCTAGCGGAGAGCAGTGGATATTGTTTGCTGTTAAAGAAACTTCCCAGTCTGGCCATTCATGAGGCTCTGGCAGTGACAGTTCCCAACGTCAGAGACTTTCACTGTTGGGAGTGAAGCCCCTTCACAGTGGGTGGCTCCAGTGAGCTGATGGGTGCCCTGCTTGACTCCTCACACAGCCCACCCTCACATGCGCTCAGAACAGTTTCCTCACAGGTCCCAGGTGCCCCATAGCAGTGTCTCAGATGTCTCAGTCCATAAAGCCATTTATTCACAGTGCAGTAACACAGAAACAGCTTGAGCTGGTCCCTCTGGAGCAGGACCCCCAGCAAAGGAACCCCAGATCTTTTACATCCTCAGTCTCCCCACAGGCAAATCTTGCTCTTCCTCCTGAGTTTCAGCTTCTGTCCCCACTCTCTGTTTCCATCCACCTAGGTGGTGTCACCAATCTTCATCTCCTTTGTTATCCCAAAGATAGGCAGTTGCCAGCTCCTGATATGTCTGTCAGTGTCCATTCACCTGGCTGCTGTCATCCATATTCAGACTCCTTGTTATCCTGAAATTTGGCAGTTCACAGGCTCCCACCCAGAGCTCAGATCTCAGTCATCAGCTTTGGTGTCTATCAGAATGGTATCAGCACTACCTTAATTTCAGCGAGGGTTTTGATAACGTCCTCATCTTCCATAACATCCTCATAGGTAGGCTCAGGAAATGTGGGTTAAAGGAATGGACAGTGAAGTGAATCAAGTACTGGCTGAAGGCAGAGCTCAGAGAGTCATGATCAGTGCAGCAGAGTCCAGCAGGAGGCCCGCAGTCAGTGGTATTGCCAGAGCATCAGTACTGGGACCGATGTTATTCAACTTGTTTATCAGTGACCTGAAGGAAGGGATCAAATGCACCTTCAGCAGGTTTGTTGGTGACACTAAACTGGGGATAGTGGCTGATCCACCTGAAAGCTCTGCTGCCATTCAGTGGGACCTTGATCAGCTGGAGGGTTGGGCAGAGAGAAACCTGGTGAGGCTCAACAAGGGAAAGTGCCAGGTCCTGCACCTGGGGAGGAGCAGCCCCAAGTGCCAGCACAGGCTGGGGCTGACCTCCTACAGAGCAGCTCTGTGGAAAAGGACCTGGGACTCCTGGTGGATCACAAGCTGTCCATGAGCCATCAGTGCCCCTGTGGCCAGCAGGGCCAATGTCATCCTGGGGTGCATTGGCAAGAGTGTGACCAGCAGGTCACGGAGGTGATCCTCCCCCTCTGCTCAGCCCTGGTGAGGCCACTCCTGGAGTGCTGTGTCCAGTTCTGGGCTCCTCAGCACAAGGGAGACAGGGAGCTACTGGAGAAGGTCCAGTGGAGTGCCACAAGGATGATCAGGGGTCTGGAGCTTCTCTCTCATGAGGAGAGATTCTGGGAGCTGGGACTGTTTGGTCTGGAGAAGAAAAGACTGAGAGGGCATCTCACCAATACGCAGAAATATCTCAAAGGTGAGTGTCAGGAGGATGGTGCCTGACTCTTTTCACTGGTGCCCAAAAAAGAGGCAAGGAGCCGTGGCCACAAACTAAAGCACAAGTAGTTCCACGGTAACTTGGGGCAGAAAGTCTTTACACTGGAACAGCTGCCTGGAGAGGTTGTGGAGTCTCCCTCGCTGGAGACACTCAAAATCCAACTACATACATTTCTGTGTCACCTGCTTTAGGTGACCCTGCCTTGGTGGGGGGGGGGTTGGACTAGATCATCCCCAGAGGTCCTTTCCAATGCTACCTGTGCTGTGATTTAATGAAGTACTTGGAATTTAGTATAAACTAGTCTCAAGAAGTAGTGAAATTTTTTTATTTGTGCAAAAAAGGTTTCATTTAGAACTGTAGCCGTGTTGCTAGCAACCGATGAGAGCGCTTATCAAATGGTACTTGGAGTACCATTTCATATATGCTTTATTAATACATGTGAAACAACTTCAGTATTTCTGTCTTAATAGTTGAATACTATAGACTGCAAACTAGTATGTTTTCTCTTTCAGATAAGAATAGTTGAGTTGGAAGCTGGGCACGAAGGAACCTTTATCAGAATGGAATTTGTAAAGCAGCAGCATAACCAGAGCAGTGCATTTATGGTTCACTTGCATCTTCTCCAAGCATTATCTGCATTGGGAAGTTGCACTCCTTTTGGTCTGCAAGGAGACTCTATTCCAGTCTCCTTGTTTAGGATGTCGCTTGTCTGCTCTGACACCGCCAGTTTCATATCATTCACTGTGGCTTTCTGTATACAGTGCATCAATTATAAGCATATTTTGAACAGCAGATGTTGAGTAAATAGCATAACCATAGAAAATGGAAAAATTAATGTCAAAGAAGAAATAGTGAAATCTGTTAATTTGCTCCTAATCCACATCTCATACCCCATCCTAACCCTTAACCCAACAGATTGAAATTTTTCTTGGTGCTCTACGTTCCATTGCATTCATCTCTCTTACTGAGACTTCTGATCTACACTGCCATCAATTCTGCCTGTTGATAGAGGCTGTTCCCTTTTTCTAAGCTTCACTGGAGTGCATATTTCTTTAGCTATGTTACAGAATAAATGCTTTACACTAAAGTTACAAAAATTTATTGCTTGTGGTAGCATTAATGCTACTTGATATTAACAACTGACATGCACAGTATGTTGTGATGTAAAAGGTAATAGAGCCTGTGGTAATGGGAGAAAGTACAACTCTAGATTCCAAGAGGAAAATTTACTGTTGTAAAAATACTGACTCCTAACCTAATGTGTTTAGAGGCATTGTTAAATAAAGTTGTTTTTCTGTTCTGGATTGTCTTCCTCCTTTCTTCCAAAACAGTTACCTTGGGTTTTAAGAAGAAGCTCCACCTTAGCTACTGGCTGCCTGGAACAGGCCCAGCTGTGTTCTACTCTAGAGCTTGGCACTGGTGACTTCACAAACATTGCCCAGGTAGCTAGATGGGCTGTAGACTAGCTACATATAAGGATGTGGATAATAAGATTGTGGCCTATCTTAAGAAAAGTTAAACTGTTTTGTAGCTGTGAGAAAATATAAATTGCTCTTAAGTTATATACAGGATAACACATAACTTTGCAGTCTGTTCTTTGTATGTTCTCTCTGTACTGAGCATACTTCAGTCATTCACTGGGCATTGAAAAATGCAAGTACAGTCTTGTGAATTAATTTCTGCAAGTAGTGGGAGAGAATCAGAAGGGTGAAAACTACAGAATTAGTGGTTTGAGCCCAATACCGGCCACTGTGAACAAAATCAACTCTAGCCCAGCCAAAACAGACTGGGGCAAGATAGGATGAATAGGGACTTAAAATATGAGTACTTAGATTAATTTCAGACAGAGAGTCTTTTAGCAAGCCTGAATTACATTCTTGGCTTGATAGTTCTGGTTCAGGCTTCTGTGTTGCATCATTTAGAAAAATTTTGGCAGAAATTACTCTATTGGTGATGGCAAAACACTGTAGGA
This sequence comes from Geospiza fortis, assembly GCF_000277835.1. Classification (NCBI taxonomy): domain Eukaryota; kingdom Metazoa; phylum Chordata; class Aves; order Passeriformes; family Thraupidae; genus Geospiza; species Geospiza fortis. The sequence goes on from NW_005054323.1 coordinate 4,111,994, forward strand.
GAGCACTGTCTTACCCCCTGCAGTGCTTAAGTTCAGCTGGGTTAACTCCAGTGGGGCACTGATTGGAGGTAGCTCTTCTGTACGGGAATGCTTTCAGATGATCCTCCCTGGAGATGCATACCTACACTTCAGTCTGTGTGGATCTATTCAGCTGTGTCTGCTGATTGTGGATGGGCTTACACCTGGGGAATTGTGTGTGTTACTGGAAAAAAGCACAACTGCAGAGAGTTTGCGTACCTTTTTGTCTCTATTGTGGACATTTGATCACTTCTAAATAAGATCTTACTTTGGATGGTGTTTTTCTGTGGCACAAACGCTAGTTTCTGATTAATTTATGTGTAGGCAGTCATCCCAAAGTGTGAATCTAATCCATAGTCACACATAGTTTTTATGTTTCTGGCAGTCTGTTAAAGCTGTATACATTTTACTACTTTGTATATAGAAATACAAGTCAGAGAAAGCTGCAGGAAAGGTTCTCATATTTATTATAAAGTATTCCAGGAGCCAGGGACACAATAATTTCACTGGTGTTGGGACATTATTAATTGTTTAAATACTCTATGTACGCACTTTTTGGTTTTTTTTTTAAGGAGTTCAGTTAATGAGACAAATAGGAACAGTCATTGTTCCAAGAGGCTTTCAGACTAAAATCTAGTGAAGAATTGTACTGACCCATTTATTCATCCTGTTGAGATCCCTCTTGATGGCAACACACACAATGGGTGTATCAACCTCTTCTCCCAGTTTTGTATCATTTGCAAACTGCCTGAAGGTGTCATGTATCCCATTATATATGTAATTTATAAAGATATATATAATAGCTTTTACCCCATTTCCCAGTCATTGGGAATCACAGCTGGTGGTGGCCCTCTGACTGGACTTTGTGCCACTGATAACAACTCTTTGAAGCTAGCAGCTCAGAACATTATTTATTTTGCCTCAGGGTCCAATTACCTGGCCCATGTTTCTGTGAGTTTGTTGATGAGGTTCTTGTGGGTGACAGTGTCAAAAAGCTTATCAAACTCAAGATATGCAGTATCTACTACTCTGTGCCTCATCCTACAGATGACTGTACCAAGCCAGTCTTCTTGTAGGAGGTTTTCTGTTTGGCCTAAGCATGATTTCCCTTTCATGCTGACCGCTCCAAATGATCTCCTCCTGCTCACTTGACAGCCAGTATTGGGAACTGATTTTCCAGGATTATTTACTCAACCATCTTTACAAGGACTGGGGTTGAAATCTTTCTTGCCTTTCTTGAAGACGTATGATGAATGATGTTTACTTTCTCTTAGGCATAAGGAACTTCTCCTGGTTGTCACAACCTTTTAACGACAGAGAAAATCGCCTCAAAATTGCATTACAAGACTCCTGTATTTCTTGTGGGTGCTCCATGGACCCAAGCGTACCATTTGTTTAAGTGCTGCCTAACCTGTTCCTTTTCCTTGACCCAGTCTTTTCCATTGATCTCAAGGACATGGGGTTGCTGAAAACTAGTCATACGAGTAAAGACCAGAGCTGAGACTCAGAGTCAGTGGTCACACATTGCTTTTCAATGTAGTTTGTGTAGTCAGGGAGCATGAACAGCCAGTTCTTGCAAATCAAAGCTGTTGATCTTGAAGAATGATGAAAGTATTGGTGTGAGCCAAGAAGGGTTTCTTGGGGGTTGACCAGCTGTGCTGGTTATCATTTTAGGCAGATTTTCTGCAGTACAAGGAACAATCTGTATGTTAATACTGGTCAGTCAGGTCAGCTTTACTCATCACTGATTTCTAAGTCCTCTCTCTACTGCTTTGAAGTTTAGATCTGGAAGCCTGTATTAGTCATCAGTTAATATTTCTTGCAATCATTGTTTTTCAGTTAGTGGGAAGTGCTAGTGGTTAGAAAATCATGACTTTATGAAGGACTTACAGTTTAATGCTCTGGCAGTAATTTTTTCACTTACTGCATAAGTAGGAGGCCTAAATTAATATCTTTCTACATTTTATTTCAAAATAGAAATTTTGAAAATTTACTGAATATAAAAATCAAAATGTACCTAATTGTAGTGCAAGTGGATTAAGAAAGGATACTGAAGGCACCTTGTCCATCTGACAGTCCAGGTTACTGCATGTATGGTAAAGGGTCACTTAAAGGGGACTTATGAAAAGGATCCTTAATCCCTGTGAGATCAATGACCTTCTTGTCTATCTGTAAGTAATTACTCCACAAGTAATATTACATTTTTTTCCTGTGGGATAAAAGTCCAAGATAGTGGGGACAATTGTATTTGCTGTTGTTTAATGTCCTGAACTTTTCACCAGAAGATGGCAGCAGGCTGATGTTAGTCACAAATATTTTTACTGCTTATTATTGGATAAACGTGGATATACTGTGCTAGGTACTTGAAACCAAATAGCTTATCAGAGCTGTCACCAAGAAAGCTGGCATGGCAAAGTGTTGCATGTGAAGCCTTTTTGTGGATTTCTAGCTCTGGCTGGCTGCTGGTCTACAAGTGCTCTGCAAGTCCTGGCCATTTTTCAGTGATGTCTTTTCAGCTGACAGTTTTTTCAAGAGCATTTATTTATATTAAGAAAAATCAGAGCAGGTAGAACTGTTGCTTTAAGAAGCTTGAGTTGTTATGTATTGCATTCCAGCTCAAGAAAATATTTCATTCTGTTTCTAGAATTAATTTTTCTGGCAATGAACTTCAGTTACATGTGAATGCACATTTTCTGTGACAGAAACAGCAAAAGTGAAGGAAGGACTGGAGCTGATACTGGATGGTGCAGAAAGAATTACTGTTTCCAGTGAAAAGCCTATGTAAATAATGCTACAATATGTGGAATTCAGCAGCTCTTGCAAATGTTTTGTGGTATCTTTAATAGAAAATAAGCTAGGTTAGCCAGAGAAACAAAGATGGGTTTTGCTCTCTAGCCATAAGTTAATCTTTGCCATGGTATATGTTTAATATAGCCAAAATGTCAGAGTTAGTTACACTTATGAATATTCTATTTTCAATACATGCAAATATTGCAGAATAAATTCACCATTGCAAACCCATTCTGTCAAGAATGTAAGCACAGGAAAATGCAAGTCTTTCTCTTTCTCTCTCTAAAACAGCAGGTCCAGCCAGTGTGATCCATTGCACCACAGGCTGATGAAACTCACTGCCAAAGCTTTATATTTCCCTGTGTGCTGAAGGCTGAGTAACATGTTCAGTATGGGCAACATGTAAGAAGAGGTTACCAGCCTAAGGTCCCTTGCTCTTACCCAGATCCACCTGTCCACTAAAAAACTACAGATTGAGTCCAAGATGCCACAGTCTAAGTGTTCCCTGCTGTTGCCATTTATTACTACATGCTGATTCCTAATCCACATCCAAAACAGGGATGTGCCTGCAGTTGTCTTTAATGACCTATTTACAGCAAAACATGGTAGCAATTCCAAAAAACCCAAGAAAAGTAAAAGATACCAATGCTTTTAAACTGTGCCTCTCAAGTGAATCTCCATCTCTGGAAAATTTGATGTTTGTTGTGTAAGTTAAATTATACCATACTCCATATTGAGAGCAGGTCTGGACTGATCTGCTACAGACAGTCTTAATTTCTGTGATTTCTGAGCTGGGGGGAAACTGGTGGAATTTTTCACTCATTGTATTCAAAGCACAGAGAGAGATAAGGAGTCCAGTGCTCTCCGAGGTCTTGCCTTTCACAGAGAGAGAGCGGGATTTTTTCTTTGCTTTTTTTTTGCTGGTTTTCTTTGTTAGCTACGGCAAGAAAGGTTTTTCCGGGACTTTCCGGGTCTTTTTTCTGGAAGTGTTCAGCTTCTCTCTGGTCCAGAACCCCAGGACAATAGCCTGGGGGGCTCCTGAACTGCTCTGTGGATGCTGGGCTGAGCCCCAGAGGGGTTGAGAGAGACTGAGTGACCAAGCTGCACCCCATGGAAGGACTCTGAACTACAGAAGGACTTTCTGAATTTGCTACCTCTTCAGAGCAGCGAGAGGTTTAATTGCTTAATAGTATTCATTTTTTTTCATGCTTGTAAGTACTTTGCTTGTTAAATAAACAGGTTTTTTTCCGTTTTCTCCAAGGAGATTTTTCCTGAACTGGTCGGGGTAGGGGCTTCTGGAATTTGCTTTCTAGAGGTGACAGCTTTGGGAAGTTTTGTGCCAAATCTGTCCCAAACCAGGACAGGCTTATTAGGAAAATTCTGTATGAAAATTTCAAGTTCCATTATATGAGAAGAGTCTTTCCAAGCATATTTATGGAAAAGCAATCACAATGTCATTATTGAAATAGTCCTTTCAATATGCAAGATGTTGTTCATTTGTGGCATTTGGTTAGTTTAAGACATGCAATTGCATTCCCATTAAAGCCTGTGATGACCATCATCATGTCTGATGACCAATTTAGTGTAAG
>NW_005054323.1:4116400-4151584 GCF_000277835.1 Geospiza fortis
ATGTCAGATTTCAAACATTCATGTATATTTTTATTAAAAATATTTTCATGCACTCTACTTAGCATTAAATATTTCACATGGGTGTACTTCCAGTATGTTCTGTTTGTTTTTTTAAGGGGGACAAGTACCTCTGGCTAGTGAGCTATCATGAATTCATGCACCTGCAAGAAAGTGCAGTACTGTAAGGGTGCTTTAACAGGCCAAATACACAATGTATATTTTGCCAGATTTTTCTACAATTAATGCAGGCTGCCTAATTATATAATCAAATTGATCACTGAAAAAAAAAATCCAGGTTTCCCAAATAATGGTTCTTCCTAGTGTTATGATGCCACTTTTCCCTTCTCACACACTTCATCCTTCCTCCTGAAGTCCTGCATGGCCCTCTGAAGGCTTTCCATAGTCCCCTCCAATATGTTCATATCCTTTTACTTTGTCTGTCTTCTTGTAAGGACAGGCAGTGCCTTCAGTGTTTCTTCCCAGCCTCCCTCTAAGCATATTTGCTCTTTCTAGTTTCAGGAGTTCCTCTTCCCTGCTTACAATCTGATTCCTTTCACATACCTGATGCCTGCAGAGACTTTTCTGACAGGAAACTTAAGGGAACTGCATTTTAAAGTGAAAGAACAAGGTTTACCTTCTGAGATCCTAGTTGTCTGTCAAAAGGGCTTGAGAAGGTCCTAATTGGACTCCCAAATTATTTAAGTGCTTACATCCTGCTTCTTCAAAGCAGCTAGCCTGGTCCCAGTGTGTGGAAAGAAGGAAGTCACCAATGATAGACAATCCATGGTGGCATTTTAGTTTGATTAGTATGGAGATTACTCAAAAGATCAGTCTATTCCCACTGTCCTTATTTTTGCAGATGTAATGGGGATGTCTTGCCCTACCCAGACTGTGCTGCTTTCAGAGACATCATAGAATCATGGAATGGCTTGGGTTGGGAGGCAATTTAAAGATCATTTACTTCCAACTCTGATGCCATGGGCAAAGATGCCTGGATCAGACTGCTCAAAGCTCCCTCCCGCCTGGCCTTGAACATTCCTAGGGATGGGGCATCCACAACTTCTTTGGGAAACCTGTACCAATGCCTAATCCCCCCTAACAGAAAATAATTTCTTCCTAATACCTAATCTAAAACTACTCTCTTTCACTTTGAAGCCATTCCCCTTGTCCTGTCACTACATGCTCTTGTAAAAAGTCTCTCTACATCTTTCTTCTAGGCTCTCTTCAGGTGTTGGAAGGTCACATTTAGGTCACCTTGAAGCTTCTCCAGGCTGAACAACCCCATTTCTCTCAGCCTTTCCTCATAGGAGAGCTGTTCCATCCCTCTGATCATCTTATTGACTCTCCCCTGTACTTGCTCCATCAGTTCCATGTCCTTCCTGTGCTGGGACCCCAGAGCTGGATGCAGCCCTGCAGGTGGGTCTCACAGAGCAGAGGAGCAGAATCCCCTCCCTGGCCCTGCTGCCCACGCTGCTTTGGGTGCCCAGGACACGTTTGTCTTTCTGGGCTGTGAGTGCTCATGGCTGGGTCATATCCAACCTCTCATTCCCCAGCACCCGAAAGTCCTTCTCCCCAGGGCTGCTCTGATCTGTTCATTCCCAGCCTGTGTCGGAACTGGGGCTTGCCCTGACCCACGTGCAGCACCTTGCACTTGGTCTTGGTAAACATTATGAGGTTCCCACTGGCCCAATTCTTGAGTTTGTCCAGGTGCCTCTGACTGGCATCTGTCCTTCATTTGTCAGCCACATCACTCATCTTGGTGTCACTTGCAAATTTGCTAAGAGTGCACTTGATCCCTTTGACTATGCTATTAATAATGATATTAAATAACATCATTCTCAATACAGAGTGCTGAGGAACTCTGCTTGTCACTGTTGGATTGCTGGGCTGTTTATTCTCAGCTTTGTTATTCCCCAGTCTTGATGCTTAGAAGTCCTCGTACTTACACTGTGCCCATTACCCTGATGGAATTCAGTTCTGGGGCTTTTCCCTGCTCTTTGGAGAATGATGTTCTAAGTATTTGTCCACAGAAGGAACTCATGAATTCATAAGTACGAATCTGATCCTTTAAAATGGATCTGAGAACTTCCCTCTCAAATGGTGGCTGTTGCCTGATCTTGATGCTATCTTCCTATGTCATCTGAAGCACAATCTTGAGTAATACCACTGTTGTCTTTGCTGAGTCAAAGTAGAGACCTAAGAGAAGACAATGGCTATTGAAGTCTTACCAGCTAACACCACCCGTTTGTCCTCAGAGAATCCTTTAGTCTGGAAAAATCCCAGGAACATCAAGCCCAGTCATTAACTTAACCAGGTCTACCAGTAAACCCTATTCCTAAGAGCCACATCTATATGGCTTTTAAATACCTCCAGGAGTGGGGAATTCAACCATGTCCCATGAGCAGCATGTTCCAATCTTTTACAACCCTTTCTGTAGAGAAATTCTTCTTAATACCCATTCTAAACCTCCACTGGTGCAATTTGAGACCATTTCTTGTCATCCTCTCAAGGAGAAAAGACTCACCCCCAGCTGGCCACACCCTCCTTGCGGGTAGTTATAGAGAGTGATAGGGTCACCCCTGAGCCACCCCTTCTCCAGTATAAACAACCCCAGCTGCCTGAGCTACTCCTCCTAGGACTTGTGCTTCAGATTATTCACCAGCTCCATTGTCCTTCTCTGGACACATTCCAGCAATTCAGTGTCTTTCCTGTAGTGAGTGTAGTGTAGTGAGTACACTCACTACTTGTTACTCCTGCAGTGAGTAATGAGTGTAGCCCAAAAGTGAGCACAGAGCAGCCGCACCAGTGACGAGCACAGGGCTATGATCCCTGCTCTGGCCCTGCTGGCCGCACTATTGCTGGTACAGGCCAAGATGCCCTTGGCCTTCTTGGCCCCCTGGGCGCAGCTGGCTCGTGTTCAGCCAATGTTGACCTGCATCCTTGAGTTCTTCGCCTTGGGCACCTTTCCAGACACTCGCCCCCAGGCTGCAGCACTGTCTGGGCTGTTGTAACATGTCAGGTCCCCAGAGGACAGTCCTGCACCTCCTGCTCTGAGGGAGCCCATGTTCTCACCACTCATGGGCTGAATTACAGCAAAACAACGCTGTGTGATTAATTGAAAAGTTTTACTTATGGTAGGAATGATCTAAATCTTATGGTAAATTGAAAGGTCTGTGGCAGCAATGATTTAAACTTTTCTGGACAGCCACAGATTAAACTTTTCTGAACAGCACGTGACAATGGTGATTTTTGAACAACCTGCAGCAGCAGTGATTCAAACTTTTTAAGCAGAGGAAGAAAGGAAGAAGGAGAGTTAGGAAAGTAGAAGTAAAGAAAACAGATCTGTGTTACCACCCAGGGCACCAGTACTGCCTCTGGTCTCTTTCCTCTGGATGGCAGGTGCATGGATGATGGATGCATACCCTCTCTTCTCCCTGTCACACCATTTATACACTAGTCCTTGCATGTGCATCTTGTTATTCCCAAACTTTTCAGAAGGGGTTGAATGGTCTCACGGTTTCAAATCTGCTCTTAAAAATAGTTACCCAAGATAAGGAAGCTGGCCCCAGAGAAGCACTATGCTGCTTCTGCAAGACCCTCTTTTCTAACCACATCTTATCTAGTTGGCATGGTAACATTTCTCTTCTGTCAAATGTTTGAGACATTAGCTCTTTCAGGTTACGTCTTTCAGGTTTTCAGTCTCTCACATGAAGTGCAGGACTTGGCATTTGGCCTCATTGAACCTCATGCTGTTTGCCTTAGCCTATAGGTCCTGCCTGTTCACATGCCTCTGCAGAGCTTTCTGACCCTCTGGCAGATCAACACTCCTGCTCAACTTGGTGTCACCTGCAAACTGAGTAAGGGTGCAGGAAATTCCCTCATTCACATCATTCATAAAGATACCAAACAGGGCTGACCCCAATACTGAGCCCTGGCGAGCACCAGGGCTGGATCTAACTTCATTCACCAACGCTCTTGGAACCCAGCCATCCAAGCAGTTCTTTACCCAGTAAAGAGAGCACCTGTCCAAGCCAGGAGCATCCAGTTTCTCAGGAGAAGGCTTTGGGAGATGGCATCAAAGGCATTACAAAAGCCCGGGTAGACACATCCACAACCTTTCCTTCATCAACTAACCACGTCACCTTGTCATAGAAAACAATCACTTTGGCCAAGCAGGACGCGGGACCCACGTTTCACAAATCAAGGCTGACTGGGCTTTATCCTCTGGTTGTCTTGCACTTGCCTTAGAATGGCATTCCAGATTATCTACTTTGTGACTCCTCTGACACCGAGGTCAGGCTAACAGGCCTGTAGCTCCCCATATCCTCCTTCCAGCCTTTCTTATAGTTGGGGGTAATATTTGCTAACCTCCAGTCTTTTGTGACCTCCTTGGTTTGCCAGGGTGGCTTGTAAATGATGGAGAAGTGGCTTAGTGATGACTTCTTTCAGCTCTCGCAGAACCCATTCTGATGTAGAACTCTACTGACTCCATCCCCTTCTTATACCCACTTCCAGAAAACACCTCATCCCTCTGGTAAACTACTGCCTACCTATGATCCATTTCTTGGCTCTGGTACATATTGACTGTTTTAAATATGGAACTGGGTAGAGACTGGCTTGGAAAGACCCTCTCCATTACCGGGCTCTCCCTACTGCTGAGGATGCTGAATGTCTGTTGTGTTCCAGCTTGTCTTTTCCTGACCCTTCTTAAAAAATAAATTTGCTTTAGATTGCTGAAAACAGCATGCCAAGTGGCTGGAACATGTGTGACATCTACATAAGGGCCCCTCGATGTTCTTGGTTATTTTTTACTTCTGAATATCTGTTCTTACCACTATACCTAATACTTTGCAATGTGAATTCTCTCTTCTTCTGCTTTACACGGACTTTTGAGGGCCTTGTATATATTTTGCTAAAATGTATCACTAATACAATGTATTCAGAGGCTCAGGCTCCTGCCCACTCAGCATCATTCCAGAAGCAAAGTGCAATATTAATACTTTAATACCTCCTATACTGACTGCTTCTCCTGGCTGACTGCCAATGGTCTGAACAGATCTGCACACCAGTGGAGAAAGTACTTCTGAGGTAAGAGTGAATTTCCTTGTGCCAGGCAGCAGACACTCTCTGCCCTGTACCAAAGGATTTGGGCAGTGAAATAGGTTCAGGATGTTGTATGTTGGATGGTCAAGTTTTCTTCTCAGTCTTGTTGTGGTTCTACAAGGTTGCCCTAGAGTTAAGTAACACTACCCCAGCATCTTAAGGAGCTCTTTTAAAGCAATAGCTGAGAAAAAGGCGGCTGTCTGGCCATGCTGATGTTTCTTTGCCCAACTGGTGTTTTGCTGTAAAACTGTTCTGATGTTACCTCCCCAGCCTGGGCTGAACTGGTGTCCAGCATGGTCTGGGAAGGCTGTTGTTGCCTCTCTCCTTTGTTTCCTATGCACAGTAGATAGCCTGCTATAATTATTGCCCTTTAAAAGGAGTTATGTCTTCTGGCGTAATTCCACTGTAGAACAGAGACGGGTGGAAAGAAGGGGAAACCTGGCCTGGCTGGGGTTATCAAGATCTGCCTCTGTCCCTTTTGCAACATCCACGTTTTAAAATGTAAAAGGATTGTGTATTTCACTAACTGCTTGTATCATATCCAAACTTTCTTAGCTGGGGGAGGTAAGGGGAAGTATTCATTTCTTTGTGTGTCCAGAAAAAGGAGCACATTTTTTTCTGGAACAAAAAATAATGAAATTATTCTTCACAGGAGAGATTACATAGCACATGAAATGTTGCCACAGAAACCTAAAGCATCTGAAAAGCATGTCCAGAGACATGAGAATATGGATTTGACCTCCACTTACCTCCTCCTACACTATGTCTCAAGTATCTTCATGTCTCTCCTGGAGGATGAGGAGACATATCCCCAGGACCAAGATGGATATAAGAACCACTTACAAAGGTAAGCTGCCCCTGCAGCTTTGTTCAGGACTTCACAAATAACTTCAATTTTAAGAAGACAGATCCATCCATTGTGCACTTTTTATTCCTTCTCTTTATGTATGCTAACATGCTGTGCAGGAATCAGGCAGACAGAAATAGTTAGTTGGTAATACTGCATTAATGGTAGCATTGAGATCTCTCTGTATTCACCTCCTTTCCATACCTAACAGGCCTACAGGAATCCTCAGTAGAAACAGGGCCATGGGAATTCCTGTATGTTGATCCCACAACAGGATCTTTATCTTTAGGATGTACCATATTCCTGGTACTGCATAGCTGATCCACACATTCAGTGGAAGAGGCATGTCTAAAATATACAGAATTTCCTAGGTCTGAGCAGTTCATGAAGCATGAGACCCTTTCTATGTTTGCTGTAGAGTTATTCCGTGAATGTACAAGAGATGTATACAAGAAATATAGACACAATGCACGTGCTCTACTGCTGGTAGAACAGGTGAGCTGTGCATCTAACTGCGTCCTTGTTTCTCAATTGCACTAACTTGGTGGCTTGTCTCTGTGGGAGCTTTTCCCCCTCCTCTTCAGCAGCACTAATTGTCTTTCCCGTGCGCTGGGAGAAAACTTTCAGTTACACAGTTAGAGCTGCCCTACTAGTTTTGGTAGGAAGCCATAAGTAGAAAGTCAGAGGATTTTACCTCCCCTCTGCTCACCTTTCCGCTAGCTAACATGGATAGGCAGATGAATTGTTTTGTGTGTTTCTGTATTTCATTTTATTGTGCCGTGCAAATATAATAGCTTATAACTGGTGCTTATTACTGCAGATTTGTCCCAATGTACACAGACAATATTTTTCTTGGAAGTGAAAATGATGAAAGAAGTTGGGGAATAAAAGGCATGTGAATGCATCATTAAAATTACCTGGCCGAAATGATTGAAAGTTGTACGTTATTCTAACTGCTGCAAAATTTCAGTTTGTACATCAAACACACAGGAAATGTCCATTTAGAATGACTTGAATTGTGAAGACTATGACCCACAGGTGCAGAATATCCATATCTACACACTTTTGAACACTTTATTTTGCATAGGCAATGTCACCAGATGGTATTCATTGGAATAACTTTGGTGAAACCAATAAAAAAGCTGCTATGTGCAAGGTGTGGATCTGTCCTTCTGTGTTTAGATATCCTTAACTTGTCCATATCTGAAACATATGTATATTTTGGTCTTTTTTCAGTGTTTAGGTCAGCACCTTAAGTGTAACTTCAGAGCTCTAATAAAAGGTATCGCAGCCACATTTGGTTACAATTTACAGTATTTTTCCAAACACTGCAAACGGAAATTTTTGTCCAAGCCCCTTCAAAGATCGAGTTGCATACTGAATAAATTCTCTTAAAGGTCCAGATTCAACAAAAATTGCAAGTTTTCATTGCACTATTCTCTTAGCATTGCTAGGTTTTAGTGATCCAAACTGTCATGGTTTAACCCCAGGCAGCAGCCAAGCCCCAGGCAACCACTTGCTCACTCCCCTACCAGCAGGATCAGGGAGAGAATCAGAAGGGTAAAAGCTGGAAAACTTGTGGGTTGAGATAAAGACAGTTTAATAGGGAAAGCAAAAACTGTGCACAAAAGCAAAGCAAACCAAGGTATTGATTCACTGCCTCCCATGGTCAGGCAGGTGTTCAGCCATCAACAGGAGAGCAGAGCTCTATCACAGGTGACAGTGATTTGGGAAGACAAACACCATCACTTCAAATGCCTGTCCACAAACTCCTTCCCCCCACTTTATGTACTGAACATGATGCCACATGGTCTGCAATGTCCCTTTGGCCGGTTTGGGTCACCTCTCCTGGCTGTGTCTCCTCCCAACCTCCCAAGCACCCCCAACTTCCCCACCAGCATGGAGTACGAAAAAGCAGGGCTGTGTGTAAGCCCTGCTCAGCAATAACATAAAAATCTCTGTATTATCAACTCTTGTGTTCAGCACAAATCCAACACACAGCACTACACCAGCCACTGTGAAGAAAGTTATCTCCACCTCAGCCAAGTGTTTAGAACCTTATATTCAATTAATTATCATAACTAAAATATTGGAACAGCATCTAAAATAGTGCTGCTCGGGTATTAAGTTACCTTTCCTACTGTACTGTCATGTTCTTTCCCACTGAACACATCATATACCAAATGAGACTATAGGGTTAAGTTGTTGCTATTGCTTATCACGGTTCATGTCAGATGACTTGAATTCTCATCTCCTCCAGGCTACACATGTAGCTGTTTCTGCCTATCTTCAGATATGTAATCTACTTTTAATTGTCTTGCTTGGTTACAGGGAGATGTGCCTAACCCTCCAACAACATATGGTTCATATCCTGAATTCCCTCCTGTACCCCCTAATGTTTTCAAGATTGTGCTACATGGGAAACTATTAATATCTACGGTTAAGAATTAGAGTTGCAATAAAACTGTAACATATTTTGAAGGAATAGTAGCACTGCTGGCTTACACTAAGTAAAATAAATTCATAATGCCTATGAGGTCTCCAAACGTGTAGAGCTTATAAATTTAAAAAATTGAAGACAGATGAACTTGCTTATCATATTTTGAATATTTTACAAGAGCTGTGGTTACATCCAAAATGCACAGAGTGTTCTCCAAAAAAGATGATGGGAGAACCTGAAAAGTTTTTTGGTAGCTCTTGGTTGGCAGCTGAAATCTGAGATCTCTGAACAAACCTCCTCTTAGAGGTGGTCTGAATCTCATTAGCTTCTCACTTTTTAACGCCTTATTAATGCATTTACTGTAATAACACATCTGTGTATGTTCCTGGTTCACCCTGTTGGACTGTTTCTCCAGGAAAATGATGTACCCTAGGCATGGGCGCATGATCAGCATCTCACCATTGTGGTGGTGCCGAGACATCTCCTACTTCCCAAGGGAAACAGGAGTGCCAAATTCTGATTGGATTGAAGAATTCAAATATCCTGATACAAATATCCTAATTGCATCATTTACTCTATAGTGCTTTGACATCTAGACTTCCTTCCTGTGCAGAGTCAGCTGGAAGCTTATTTGCCTCATGATTCTTAGTGTGGTTTGAAAGGAAGGAAAATTATAAAAAGAAAACAAAAACCACCCCTTGGGTTAGATCCAAGACTATTTCATTTCAGCTTCCTACCAGTAACCATAATGGTCTCTAGGGAAAGTTGCACAAAATTACTAGTAAGGGGAAAAAACAATGGTCTTCTGGCCTCAGCACTGGTCAAGGAGTTAGGCAGTTTTGCAATAGATTCCTAGTGTGACAGCACAAATCTTTTCAGATTACAGGGCCTCATTTATTTCCCTGATATCCTGTCAAGAAAGGAACATATGAATGTCCCTGAAATACCATCTAAAATGTTTTCTTAGTCATAAATTTGGATAGCAAGATTTCTGGAATATGGGCTATTTCTGCAACACAATTCAGTGTTTCACATTAGTGCAGGCTTATTCTGCAAATTTCAGCACAGTTTTTCTATTAAGGAAGAGTTGGGACAGAGTTGCAAGTTCTTTCTCAGTTTCTGTTTGTTCTGAGAGCAGGAGCATCATGGAGAGCAAAGCCAAGGGCTGAGGAGATGCCACACAGCACCGCTTGCTAACACCACGATGAGCTGCAAGCCTCTGAACTTGGGAAACCATACACAGCATTCCAGCTGCGCAGCTGAGGAATCTTTCTACCAGGCCAAGTGAGAAGGTAGAAAGAGGAGGGGTGGCACTGCAGCTCAGCCTTTAGGGTGGAACGGTGGATGTCTGGTTCTCCTTGTCCTAGAGATGCTGTGTGAGGCATCCAAACCTTCTGCAGACACAGGCATACTCTGTGCTCAGAGCCAGCCACAACACAGCATCAGGAAGGTATTTGAAGTAGCTACATGCTACACCTCCTTGATTCCTGGTTACTGAGCATGAGGATGGCAACCACTCAATTACTTGCAGAAAATGTCTCTGTGAGACTGAGAATACAATTGAATCTTCCCTCATGATATTTCAGAGTCTCTGTAGGAATGAGTGGGTACAGGCCTGTTTGATTCAACTTTCTGTGTAGATGCACAGTACTTCCAGGGCTTAACACAGTAGTGTATAATGTATTCTACAGCTGCTCTTTGAATAAGATTTGTGAAACACTACATCATAAACAAATATTTATTGAAGTAGAAAATGTAATGATCATAATATTGATATATGGCTGGACTTGTCAAAGGATTTCAGTTGAGCATTTCAATATGATTCCTCGTTCATTTCAGATAACTGCATGTTACAGAATGAGCCAAGACAGAGCAGATCAGACTGAACAATAGGTTTGCTCCATCAAAAGAAAAATTTTACCACAGAACCATTGTCCAGAATGACAGTTTCTACCGGGGGCTGGTCGCCACTCAAAGCTGTAAACCTCTGAATCTGGGCCAGAAAAGCAAGGCTCCCTTTGCATACATAACCAGTTACAGAATGAATTATGGATGGGCACAATCCAATAAGATGACGTTTAACAAGTCCAAGTGCCAAGTCCTGCATTTTGGCCACAATAACCCCCTGCAGCATTATAGGCTGGGGACGGTGTGGCTGGACAGTGCCAGGCAGAAAGGGACCTGGGGGTGCTGGTGACAGCCAGCTGAACCTGAGCCAGCAGTGTGCCCTGGGGGCCAAGAAGGCCAATGGCATCCTGGCCTGTGTCAGGAACAGTGTGACCAGCAGGAACAGGCAGGCCATCCTTCCCCTGCACTGGCACTGGTGAGGCCACACCTCAAATGCTGTGTCCAGTTCTGGGCCCTCAGTTTGGGAAGGACATTGAGACACTTGAGCATGTCCAGAGGAGGTAATGAGGCTGGAGAGGGGCTGGGAACACAAACCCTGTGAGGAAGGACTGAGGGAGCTGGGGTGGCTCAGCCTGGAGAAAAGGAGACTCAGAGGTGACCTTATCACTCTCTACAACCTCCTGAAAGGTGGTTGCAGTCAGGTGGGGGTTGGTCTTTTTCTCCAGGCAGCAGCTGACAGAACAAATGGTCACAGTCTAAAGCTGTACTAGGTGATATATAGGTTGCATATTAGGAAAAAGTTTAAATGGAAAGAGTAATAAAGTACTGGGATGGCCTGCCCAGGGAGGTGGTGGAATCACCATCCCTGGATGTATTTAAAAAAGGTCGGATGTGGCACTTGGGGCCATTGTTTAGTTGAGGTGTTAGGGCATGGGTTGGACTCGATGATCTTCAAGGTCTCTTCCAACTTAGTGATTCTGTGATTCTGTGATGTGCCATCTCCTCTGGTGAAACATTATGTCCATAAAATTCAGATATACAAGGTTAATTGTGTTTCATTTGATGGTCTCACTACACACAAATTTTCTTACCAGGGGTGGGCTGGTCAGTCAACTAAGCTTCCAAAACCATACCAGACAAAACCAGCCCCCGTCTTCCTTTCTCCATTACAACTGAATTTCAGGAAAAACACAAAACTTGACTACAACCTCCTGTATTCACCAGAAAACCTGATATATATCTTCCTCCTCTGGAGAAAATGGACATTCACACCACTACTTGGACACATTGGAAGCACCCAAATGAAAAGCCAGCAAAGATGTGTCAATCTCTGGCCCAGCTTAATAAAATTACTGAGCCATTTAACAGCTCTTCTATAGTGAAGGAAGACTATAAGCCTTGGCTATGAAATAGACTAAAACCCATCACTCATGCTCCAGACTTTCCCAGCAAAACCAATAGATTTCTTGGCTACATTTTGGACCCATCATGGACCTCATTCTCTCACAGTTATGTAAACCTACAAGCCTGTCTGGTCAGGCCCAAAGCATCACACTCTCCTAGATGCTAAAACAACCTATGCTGCCAGGTACACTCCAAAGGGCTTTGTTAGATGCTTGGCCCCTTACAAAAACCCATCCCAGTTACATCTTCGAGAAAACTGATGCTGACAGCTTGATTTTGTTTGGTAAACAAACTTCTTTCAAACCAGTTGCTGTTTTCATATTTGGAAAACTCTTAAAAAAAAACTTGATTCCCTGGCACTGACATTTTCTGGTTAATTTATACAAGTGAAGAACATAAAAACCAGGGAAAAGACATATTGATTTTTGTTTCTCTGTATTTTTTAATTTTTTCCTGCCTAACTCTTGCTTATTGATTGAGAGATGTCCTCCTCCTGAGACAGTAATAGAAAGATCTCTTAGTAATAAACTTTATTATTGATGAAAAGGGCGCCATAAAAACAGAGGTAAAACAGGTTAATTGCATGATGTGGAGTCACATGTAAAAGTCACTGCTGGATAACAAAGTCTGAGATCTGGCCTTTTCCTGTATTCCCATCAAAGACACATACAAAAGGTACAATTACTGTATAAATATTATTGAATATTGCACCTTCATAAATTGTGTCACTGTGCTGTCCAGAACTAGGCTATCAGATGGGAGGTTTGTGTGCCAAAGATGCCACTCTAGGCTGACACATTGTAAGAGAACTTTTTCAGTAAAAGCTCTTCACATCAGGGTTCTGGATAGGTACCAGAAACATCAAAGAGTTGAAATTGTCACACGTTGCTATAGCTCAGCCAGCAGCCAGAGTTGCATTATGTTTTGAATAAGGCCATTATTAATCTTCTGACCCTAACTGTTCGTTTCTTTGTCCAAAGTGCTTTCTGTAGGCTTATGAGTGTTCTATTAGCACTCTGAAACTTCCTGACTTCTTAAGCACATTCTGCTTTCCTAAATCCTCTCTCCCTTACTCCCGGCAGCTCTGGCTGTTTCCTGAGTATTTAGCTCAAGTGCTAGGTAAAGTTGTGGCATGCTTGATGATTCTTGTAGGTCCCTTCCAACAAAGGGTATTCTATTTTTATGTGATTCTATGATTCCGTGAAAGGCTTGTGTCTGACCATAAAGCAGCATTTAAAGAGGAAGATAATTTTCTGTATAAAGGGACTTTAAAAATTTGGAAAAGCTTTGAAACCTGTTGGGATAAAAATTCTTCCTAAGTGGTGGCAAGTTAAAGCCAAACACATTCCATCTGGAAACAGGAATGCTTAACCCTGAGGGTGGGAAGCCACTGGAACAATACCTTAGGGCCACCGTGGTTCTGCTACCCTTGAAATCCTTGAATCAGTCCTAGAGGCCTTTTCTAAACATATGTCCTAGTTCAATGAAAAATTATGTTCTTTACAACAGGAAAAACGAGGCAAATCTCTACAGATTACACTATACAAAAGGGCCAAACTATGCAGTCATTGATGACTTCACACAGCCTTCAGAAATTCAGTAATCTGTAAAATATTCACTCACCTGTGGTGAGGTATTGACTTAGAGTATGTTTGACCTTTTTTCTTCAGCTCTTCCTCTTTTCCCAGCCAGTCTTTTTGAATCTGCATTTCTTTAATATTGAATTTCTACAAGAAAGTATTTTTTCTTCCTCAAGTCTTTTTCACTAGTTGTTTTTCTGATTTTATTTATCAACCTGTAATTCTGCCAATTCGGAAATAGAATTTATATGAAAAAAACAGCTGAGGTTTGTGACTGCAGAAAAGATTGTTCTTTTATGCATAAGAGCTCTCCAGCTGTTCTTTCAACTCTTTGATATATGACTGGCAGGGAACACAGAGCAAGGAGAGTTTATTACAGGTTTGTGTGGATCTTTCTTGCTAGGTGGAAGTTAGTCTTATCAAGCTCAATAGCAATGCAATATGCCATTTAGCAATCGTAATTGCTGGGTTTTGAATGTTAACAATGGGAATCTTGATTTTCCATGCTGTGTACAAGCTCACACCAGCATCAAGCAGATCTGACTGGTTTAAATCCAATACTTCCAGAGCATGAGACACAGCTGTGGGTTGTTTTGGTTTTTTTTTTCTGTTTTGTACTAAACTAATATATGATATTTGTTTATTACAAAAAAAAAGAATATATATATATATATATATGATATGATATATGTTATCATATATGAAAACTAATATATGATAACACTCCAGAAAAAAAGTGATTTCTGTTTTGTGACTTAGGGTGTGGTTCCACAGAAATTAAGGCCGATTAAAGCTTGGGTTGCTGAAGTTTCACATTTTGTTCTCCTACAGCTGCATGGTTTCCCATTGTCCTTCTTTTGATAATAATATTAATGCTGTCTGACTGCATGATGAGCTAAATCAGAAGGTTTGCCTGGCTGGGTAAAAATCAGTATTTTAGTAAGATTAAAACCCAATTATTTAATTTCCCTGAATGAGTGCATGACACAGACATGCAGTTATCAATTTAGATGCAGATGGTCAGTGAAGAATCACATGGATCTCGTAGCCCAGACTTGACTGGGCAGTCCTCCCTTCGCTCAGTAGTGCATTTAAAGTAAAGCAACATTTTCTATGTCTGAAGTTTAACTTTATTTGAATTAGGCAGTGTCATTAGAAAATCAGCTTAAGAAAAATTATATAATTATACTTTGGGATAGAATTGAGATGTTTAACACAGAAAATAAAGTTGAGCTGCTCTACAGCACACAGGATTTGGTTACTGTTTTCATGCAGAATGAGTTATGGATAAAGATGAGGAAAAGTTAATTTTACCTGATGTTCATGCCAATTAAAATTAATTTTTTCTTAGAGTCATCACATTCTCAGAAAGAGAGAGGTACAAGTCAGACATCCTGAGAAAGAGCTTAAAATGTCACTGAACTGCACTACAGGCTTGTGGAATTGCTTTTAAAGTTACATAGTGCAGGAGGAGGAGAATGAAACTACCTGCACGCATGGCAGCACCAGGTGCTAGTGCTAGATAAGCAGGAACTTGTTCAGAAACCTCTCAGGTGCTCTGTAGAGATTTTGCCTGTTTTATGGGAGAGTAGGGAGCTAAAAAAGACTACCTGCCTGGGCTCCTCAGAAGCAGAGAGACATAGAACTGCTGGAGCTGGTCCAGTGGAGGTGACAAAGATGATGGGGGAACAGGAACATCTCTCCTGGGAGGAAAGGCTGAGGGAGCTGGGCCTGCTCAGCCTTGAGCAGAGATGACTGAGAGGGGACCTCATCAGTGTCTGTGAGTATCTGAAGGGAGGGTGTCAGTGGATGGATCCAGGCTCTGCTCAGTGGTGCCAAGCGACAGGACAAAAAGCAACAGGCACAAACTGACACACAGGAAGCTCCACCTGAACATGAGGAAGAGCTTTTTTACTGTGCAATGACCAAGCACTGATTGAACAGAAGGGTTGTGGAGTCTTGCTCACTGGGGATATTCAAGGACTGTCTAGATACAATCCTGTTCCAGATGCTCTGGGATGACCCTGCTTGAGCAGGGAGGTTGGACCAGATGACTCCCTTTGGTCTCTACCAACCTGTCCTGTCCTGTGGTTCTGTGACCTTGCACTCATGATGCAGCACAATACAACACTTCTCACTCAGTGAACAAATGGGTGGAAAGAAGGAAACAGCTGTAGTCAACATCCTGCTTTTGAAGACTGGATAATGGCATCAATACCTAAACATTGGCTGAAGTACAAAGCCTGCTATCAAAAAGTGTTTCAAAGACCAAAATGAAAGGATGAAACAAAGGGACTTTGTCCTTGGCAGGGTTGAAAAAGGCATCCAGGGTACTTACACCATGAAGCATACAAAAAAGAACAAGGAGGATTGTGCTAACTAATAATGGATTAAAAACATCACTGTCAAAGTCAGTTGCTACACTGTGACTGTTGTCAATGACAAATGCCACCTATGCACAGGAACGGGTTCATGTATGTGCACTGCACAGGCTGCTTGGAGGGATAGCTTCTACCTGCATCCCTGAAAATACACAAGAGGTGTACTCACCAGCACTACTGATCTCCAGGCAAAGCATAATCTGTTTGCAAGCCTTAAGCACAAAAGCTGAATTAAGGAGAGATGTGCAAATTAAACTTTAGAAGTGTAGTAGTTTAATATGAATATTTTCATAGCCAGGAGGAAGGCAGAACTACAGTTCGTCACCAGGAAAAAGCTGAGCAAAATTACTTAATTTGTCTGTTCTCAGTGAGAAACAAAATGAAACAACCCCAGAAGTTACCTGCAATAATGAGAGAGATAAATAATAATTCAGTTTTGACTTGTATTATATCAGTCTTTCAACGACCTGTGTCTGCAAGGACTACCAACCTTGGTGCCTTACATCTGCAGGAGGCATTTCATCTGGAGGTTTGCAGTTGGCAATAGTTGAGAGGTCCAAAAAAATCAGTAAATTATGTGCTTATGGTCTAGAAATATGAACCAGCAGCAAATTTGTGAAAAACTTTAGCACAAATTCTAAAAAAGGCTTCACCCAAGAGTATAGATTACTAAGGAGAATAAATTGTCAGCACCCCAAGTGTTTCAGGACTTGAAAGATAAGTGGTGTTCTTCAGCAAGAACTGAGTCTGCTCATATCACAGAGGGAAGCAATATAGATCTTGGGCACGGTATTCAGGAGACAGGAAGCAGCTGAATTTAATGTGTGAAAAAGCAAAACTTTTCTTTGAAAGACAAAAAAATTCTTTCCTGAGGCACAGATATGATCTCCCTGAGGGATCTGTTTTATCTCAGCTGGAAAGAGGCATTTAGGCAGAGAACTGAGTTCATTGGGATGGGAAACTTCCATAATGAATATTCTGAACAGAGTTCACTTTTGGCTGATCCCTCTAAAAATCAGTCTTCTCCCTTCTGTAGTAATGTCTCTCTGCCTCCTTCCCCCTGTGGAAGCAGTTTTTTGATGACCTGTTCTCCTCTTCTGGTCTTTTGGGGAAATACTCCTTTGGGGCAATATGATTTTCACTTCTCTATGTTGTTGCATGTCTGTCCCACAGAGGTTTTTGTCTGCATTCAGAAGAAAAGGAATAGAGTAGCTCTAAAAATGGCAATGCTGTGTTCATCTCTGCATTCCCTGTTTCCACTAGCTCACTGGTTCTGTGCTTGCTGGTGAGAACTGTCCCCAGACTGATGAGAGGGCTCATGTGGCACTGCCTAACACCATGACACAGGCTCAAGCATACTGCTTTGCTGGGCAAGCAGGCCCCTGCTCTGCTTTGCTCTCTGCTTAAAAAAAAAAAAAAAAAGCCTGTGAGATCCTCCCTGCACAGCTGGATTTGATTTTCTATTATTTGTTTGTAGTGGGTTAACAGTGAGATTTTTCTTTTTTTTTGGTAATAAAATCACTAGGTTGTATGCCATTACTTGAAAACTGACTCCATGAGTGTTTCAGAAGGTGAAGTGTTTTAACAAGCATCCACCAACATTACTGGCTATTTATTCAAACCAATAATTTATGCTTTAAAAAATCCCAAAACAACCAGCAAGTTGAAAAGAGTGGAGGAAAGTCTGCCTATAGCCCAAAATAAACTATTTCTCAGTCCAACCATTAAGCATTTCCTTAAGAGAAGAGAAATCTGTCCTGGCTCCTCACTCGGGGAGCAAGCTCTTCATGGCTTCTCCAGTGTGAACCTTCTGGTCCATTATTGTGCTTTCCCACTGTCCCTAGGGAGCTTTTATACAAACCATGCAAGATCTTGAAGCAGAAGACTACTTTATAGCAGTAAGGAGTGTAGTAGTAGTAGTGAGTGGTTTCCCATGCCCATGTCATCCTAAGCATGTGTGGATAACTACATGCTTATTATGGAATTGTTAACATCCTGCCACTGCTTTAAAAAAGAGTATTTATATGTAACCAGAGTCCAACCCTCTGGTGTGCCTTTCCCTTTTAGCTGCATAAAACAGCACTATTTAGCTGCATAAAACAGCATTTTATTTATAGCTACACAAATATAAAGCCTCTCTTCACAAAGGCTTTAAAGGCTAGACAAAATTCTTGCTTTTCCCTTTTTTCTTTCTCCTGAGCAATAAGCAGTGTGTTAGCAGTAAGGATAGAGAAGTGAAACCCAAACTTGCTCTGCTTCCAGAGAGGAGTCAGTCTCCTGCTCAGTCTCTGTTCAGCTGAGGCCTCAGCTGATGCAGTCCTGCCTGCTCTGCTGCATCCCTCCTAAAATCTCATGGATTTAGCCAAAATTAGCCTGGTCTGTCAATGGATACCCTGGGTATTTGTGTGTCTGGACAAATGTAGAGGCACCCTGTGAGACAAGAATGATGCCTCTGGTGTAGCAACAAGTATTGTACTTAAGTGAAAAAGCAGGTGAAAATATAAGTATGTATTTCAAATGGAAAAGGAGTTGCTGATATGTGTCTTTTCCCCTTATAAATTTGGATAACTTGGGTTGCAATTACTGAAATGCCTCAGTGAAAAATTTATATTAAAAAAAATTTAAAAATGGCTCTGTATATGACCACATTTTAGATTTGATTCTGACTGGACAGGAGTTGTTGGCTGGAGATGATGAAAAGCAATGTAGGTGAAATAGTGATCAACCAATATGCTTTGGTGTGAGAAATGTGTAAGATCGGTAGAAGAAGGAGATGTGATTTTCTCCTCTTTGAATTTTGTGCTAATTCAAGTATTTGACAGGTTTTTTGGTTTACTTTCTGCAAAACTGGACAGTTAATAGAAAACACTGTTGATAAATCTGTCTATCTATCTATCTATCTATCTATCTATCTATCTATCTATCTATCTATCTATCTATCTATCATCTATCTATCTATCTATCTGTCTATCATCTATCCATCTATCTATCTATCCCTTTAAAAAAGAGGATGAAGGGAGTGGTGAAATCAATGATCCCCAAGCTGTGGTTTGCAGTTGATATGTACAGCCAGAGTTAGCATTAGCAGTTCTGAGCTTCCCATCTGCATACACGGCTGGTCTGGGAGAAAACTTGACATTCAAAAGACTTTGAAAGCATCTCTGTTAAAAGTTATTGTGGAAAGGGCTAACAGCGGGTCTGTTAGCTAAATGAACAAGAAGAAGTTGAAAAGTAAGAAGAAGTTGATAAGGAGCTCTTTTTAAGGTTGTAATTAAGGAGACTGAGAGAAAAAAGATAAGAGAACTTTGTAGCTAGACGAAGTATTTTTAGAAAGTTGAAGTCGTAACTTTTCATTAATAGTGTTATGTTAACGTATTGTAGTTAATAGTTAGGGTAGAAGAAGCATAAACAATTAGAAAGTGTATAAAAAGTCAGCCATGTTCAATAATAAAGAATTGTTAACTGAAACTGCTTGTAATCTCTGCTTTGTGTCGTGATCGCCTCGACAGCAGCAAGTTATGTAACTGAATGAATGGAGATTATTTACTCAACTACTAGCTAAAATGATCAGACACTTGCTGAAAGCTGACATTAAAAACTTTTGAGGAACTTGATGGTTCTAAAAATCTGGAAAAGGGTAAGCTTTTGGTTGACCTTCTTCTACAAATAGAGGCGTCAGGGGATGCTGATCTAGAATAACCAAATTTATTTATGAATCAATGTTGGTGCACCAAAAAATGGTAAGGCCTTTTTGTTTGATAGGTAGTTTGCAAGAAGAATCCTAACTTAAAAACTAAACAAGCTCCAAATGCAGTCCGTATAACTACATCTAGAGAGAAGGAAAAAGGTTTCTAGATAGAGGTTACTTTGGAAAACTCTGGCTATGGCTTCTTTTTTAGATCATTCATGCAGACACAGATGCCTGGAATAGTTCAGTTGTGCTTTCCTTGTCACATAGGAGGGGCTGGGAGTAGACCTTTTGTGGGGAACCTTTCTGTAGCCTTCTGTTTGGTCCAGAACTATTTTTCTTTTGTGCGGAAAATTAGTCAGGAGAGCAAAACTGGAAGCTTGCTTTTAAGGAGTAAGTGCTTTTTGACTTGAGTAGTAATTAAAGCCATAAGCATAAGAGACAATAATTATTCTTTTGAGAACATATGCAAACACAGACAACAGCTTCTATGCTTGTTTTACTGAAAATGAATGATGAAATTCCCATTGCCTTCAGTACTGTGGCTTGGAAGTCTGGTCTTTGACCTGCTTGTCTGTGTGAGGTGTTACTTGCCTGCAGTTTAGGTATCTAAAAACATATGCAGAAACATCATACAAGGAAAGCAGTCAAAAAATCAGGGCAAAACTGCTGTTCCCTTTTAGCAGCAACCTGTAAGGATAGACTGAATTAATAGGTATTTCTTCAAGCCATAGATTGCTGAGTAAAGTTATGTCTTGAAGCATTGATACTTTTTTAAGGAGTATGCTTTTATTGATCTTCATGGTCCTTGGACCAGCTTTATACCTCTGCAAGAGCAATAGGGATAAGCTATTAGCAAATAAGAATAAAGCAAGGCAAATGGAGAATTAAAACATATCTCCAAGATACCTCCATTCTGAAGGGTGCAGAATCTTAATGTCTGAAGAGTTTCTAAAAGGAGATAGCAGGTACATCATGTGTACTTTGTGTAACAGGTGTGTGCTGCTATCATAATAAAGAATAAGGACAGAGAACTCCAACATCTTTGCTACTTTGGCTTTTGTTTTTAAGACTAAAAAACAACACGTCAGACAGTTGTAATTAAATAAGTAAGCCTCATTACTTGTACAAAAAGTTATATAAATACAAGTTTGCTGGTTTTTTTTCTCTTTAGAGAAGGAAAGCATCCTTTTAAAAAATAACCAGTAATCCTTATATTACTGAGATGCTGCCAAGTCACAATTCAGAAGACAGACATGTGAAATTGAGTCCACACTGTGCAGAGACAACACAGTGGCCCCACCAGATCAGATCCTTTGTGTTTATCCTGTGCACAGTTACACAGATACAATGGAACATGTGATAGCTTGAACATATTTTGCTTTTACACAAAAGAAAATACTTCCCCATGCTGCACTTTGTTAACTAATATATCAAAAATATCCATCACATCGTCATCATCATCATTGCTATTATTATGTTATTAAGGAATTGTCCTTCATTCCATGCATAATTATAATTTCACAAGTTAAAAATATCATCCCTCCCTCATGTCATAATCTATAAAGCACTCTGTGCACAGTGAAGCAGATCCCCAATTAAATGCAAGTGCTATTAAAATTAAGAGAAATACACTATTACTGTTGATTTTAGAGGAACAAAATTCTGGGGTGATTAAAAAGCAAAATAATTTTATCTGGACAAAATAATGTACAATTATTAATATTGCACTTTTTATACAAGAAATCCTAATAAATATACAGAAAAGATATACATTTACATACACAGAAAGTAATTCTTCTTTTTTTTTTAAATAAAAAGTTGCACTGATACTTATTTCTTGAAGACCCATTTCTACCAAGAGTGTTCACTCCCAGATGTGTTTTGAAGTAAGCCAATTTGAGAAAATTAATGTCATGAACCTGGCACTGACCTCAATAATGGACCCCCAGCTTTACTGGAAAATCCACCTACCATGAAAGCTGTACATAGCAGTACTTGAACAGCATTTCATAAATATACCACAAGGCACTAGCCCCAACAGGAGTTACAGGAGAGGCACAACCAAACCTTTCATTTAGAGAAGGTCTTGAAGCAAAACCTGAGATCAGGCAGCTCTCCTCTAAAGTTCCACAATTCTCAAACTCTCTTCTTTGTAGATTTCCTCTAATTTTAATTTTTTTTTTCTGAGCAGAGCGGAGAATACCCAGGAACTAATATCATGTAGCACTTCAGTAGCTGAATATCCATTGCAGCTGGCTAGGAGAAAAGACTCATGGCCTGCATGCAAAATCATGCTCTGAGTGTGATGCTTGAATCTCATTTTTTAGACTGTACCTTCAGGGTGTTATACATGGACTTAAAGATCTACTTTATAGCACCTGTTTTTTTGTGGGAGGCAGCTGGAGAGGAGCAAATTTCTTACAAATTATTTCCAGTGTCTCCTGTTTATCACGTATAATTTCTATCTTCCCTGCTTATGCTCTTTAGGGAACAGTGTTTGCAGGTTTGTACTTAAGTCTGTCATCATACTTGTTCTCCTTTTGCTGGTTAATTATTTACATCACCACCACACCTCTGTGCTGAGGACAATCCTTAAGTCCCCAGTCCTCCCTCACAAGCTCAAACTAGAAACACTTTCAGGTGTATTTTAGACCCACTTATGTTACAGAACATTGTTCAACTTCTCCAGACACCACATCCTCAAAGATCACAAGGATGTCCCTTGCCTGGTGTAGGAAGGAGAGAGAGGTTTAGAAATTAAAAAGGCTTCCAATCTTGGATGTAACAAATAAGCTTTTAAAGCAAACTCTTGCGCTTGTGTTCTCAAGGTAGTCTAAGAGAGATGAGAGCTGCTCAGCAGAAAAAGACCTGGGGGTGCTGGTCAACACCTGACTAAATGTGAGCCAGCAGTGCCCAGGTGGCCAAGGTGGCTAATGACATCCTGGCCTGTATCAGCAGCGGTCGGCCAGCAGGAGCAGGGCAGAGATTGACCCCCTGCACTCAGCACTGGGGAGGCCACACCTCGAATCCTGTGCTGAGTTCTGGGCCCCTCACTGCAGGAAAGACATTGAGGTGCTGCACCATATCCAGAGAAGGGCTACGGAACTGGTGAAGGATCTAAAAGACACATCCTGTAAGGAAAAACTGGGACAGCTGGGGCTGTGTAGCTGGGAGGGGCTCAGGGCTGACCACATGGCTCTCTACAACTGCCTGAAAGGAGGTTGTAATGAGGTGGGGGTCAGCCTCTTCTGCCATGTTTCAAACACCAGGATGAGAAGAAATGGCCTCAAATTGAGCTGGGGAGGCTCAGATTAGATATTTTTAAAAAATATTCACTGAAAAACTGGCTGGGCATTGGATTAAGCTGTCCAGGGAGGTGGTGGAGTCACCATATCCAGCAGTGTCCAGGAAGACCCTGGATGTGGCACCCAGGGATAGTTTAAGGGTGGGTATGGTAGTGCTGTTAATAGTTGGACTAGATAACCCTGAAGATCTCCCTGGACCTTGATGATTCCGTGATTCTGTAATATGATGCTAGGTTTTGACTCTGATCCTTTTCCTCACCTGTTTCTTGGTGTGTCCTGCAGGCACGTACACAGATTGAGGGGAAGCCCCACTCCTCTCATACCCATTTCTTGGTGTCATGGGTCTCTCTGACTCTTTGTGGTCTACCCTCATGACCATGTTTATCTGCATTCTGTCTCCCAGATTCATAGTAGGGGAAACTTGTCAAGTCCCTTTACAACAATGATTTGTTAAAGGTTTTTTTTTTTTAGGGAAATAAATAAATAAAATGAAAAAGCTCATTCCATCCATCTGTATTTTCTGCAAAAGCCTTTGCTCAGTGAAGAAAAGGCTGTGATCCCCTTGTTCCTCCATTTTCATCTTGTCTGTCTTCAAGATTTTCCACAAGTCCCACAGCAACGTGACTTAAATTGGGTGAGCTGGCAGAGTTTGAGCTGCTTCACTTTCTCACAGTACCTTGTGGTGTCTCTGCACTCCACTGCCAAAGGGGAAACAAGAAGAAAAAATGGTGATGAAGTTAAGAACAAAGGATTTCTTACCTCAGAACATATGTCCTTGTAGGTGGCCAAGAGGAGAACCTTTGTGTTGGGAAGTCTTACTGTGAGCATGAGCTTGACTTGCTGCAAAGACCAAATGCAAGTCCACAGGATCAACGAAGAATTGGTAGGCAACATTTACTCTCAGAGCCTGGGGAAAGGGCTCCTGAAGCTGCTCCAGCACTGCCAGTTTGTCATCTACCAGCCTTTTAGAGAGGCTCTAGAGTTTGCTAACAATTAAACCAAAGATGAAAAACTAAATTAAACGGGATACCTGTTTTAACAGAGTAGCCAGGGACACTTTGGCCATCTTTCCACACTTGAGGAGCCAGTGTGTGGGAATGTCGCTCCAGCTGACTGGGAGTTGCTTTGAGTTTTTCACAGGTCAGAAGCCACCCACCATGAAGATGTTAAGACACCTTTTGAACTCCTCTAGGGCTTAGGTTCCGGTACCACTTGCACAGTTTTTGAGGCCCACAGCCTCCTGCTTTTTAGTTTCGAAAACTGTCCAGTATCCCTGCAAGACCCTCGAATTTGGGACATTTCTGTATAGCAGAAAGAGGCTGGAACATCAGCAAAGGTCCTGCTTGATACCTGTAATCTCCCTCATTGCTTCAGCTTTCATTAGGGCCCCCCAAACTCATGTGTTTGGAACTAGTAGTCCACTTTGCTGAGAGGGAGCATGACAGCTGGTGTGAATATAGGCAAGCACATGTGGGCTCTGCTACTGCATCTACAATGGTTGCAAAGCAACTGGCCTGCAACATCGAGGATGCGAGCATAATTTCCAAACAAGCACATTGTCTTTTCTCTTTTGTTCATTTCATTTTTTTTTAAATTAGTAACTTTTCTAGTTCACTGACAGGCCAAATTTGTTGCTTGTAATCTGAAAGAAAGCAGTCTTGCCTGCAGGATTTCCCATCATCCACCCATCCACTGGATTTGGACTACAACTGTAAGTCTGGTTGTGATTTGTGTTTTTCATTCTGTCTGTACCATTAATGGAAAGTTAATAATAGAATCATAGAATGGTTTGCATTGTAAGGGGACCTTGAAGATCATGTAGTTCCAAGCCTCCTGCTGTGGACAGGGATGCCTTTCACTGGACCAGGTTGCTCAGAGTCCTATCCAACCTGTTCTTGAAAACTTCCAGAGATGGGATATCTACAGATTCTCTGGGAAACCTGTGCAACTGTCTTATCACCCCCACAGTAAAGAATTTCTTCCTAATATCCAAACTAAAACTATTCTGCTTCAATTTGAACCCATTCCCCCTTGTTCTGCCACTACATGGCTTTGTAAATAGTCTTGCTCCATCTTTCTTAAACTCCCTTCAGATACTGGAAGTCCACAAGTAGGTCACCTAAAACCAGGGCTGTACAATCCCATTTCCCTCAGCCTCTTGTCAAATGACAGGTGCTCCATCCCTCTGATAGACTTGGTCATCTTGCCCCACAAGACTGCATGAATTATTTCTCATGCTGTTAGAAAGGAGACACAATCCCAGCACTAACACCATTGCCAAAAGCCTCCACAATGGGCAGCATCCCTCTCTGGGATGCTGAGCTTTAGGCGCTGGATTTTGCACAGGGCTGGGCTGGATGTTCCCCTGGATGCCCAGCTGCAAGGTCCAGTGCTGCGTTTCTGAGGGACGACTCTCCCTTCTTGCCTACTCCTGCGCCACTCAGCAGCCTGCCCTCCCTCCCCTGAACCAAGTACCGTTTTCACAGGGTGTGATGTTGCAGCGCTGCCAGTTTGCTGGTCTGGGCCTCCAGGAGCAGTGGTGCTCCATGACGGGCCTGTTGGTGCGGACGTGCACGCAGTCCACGCGCCGCGACTGGAAGCCGTAGTTCCCGCACGTGGCCGTGCAGACGGTCCAGAGGCTGACCCTCCAGTGCACGCCACAGGCATCTGTCCAGCAGTTCTGGGTGCTCAGTGGCCTGTGGGAGGAGGGAGGGAGGGACATCCATCTGTATGCCATATCCCAAAGGTAATTCACCCAGACTACTGCATGGATCAGGTCTTCCAAAGCTGCCAGGTGAGGACAGCAGTTTTGGACTGCTCTCAAGGACCAGACCCTCAGTGGGTGCACACTGGTATACCAACACCAGGCTAAATGACCATCTGAACTGTTTGAGGATTTGGCCAAAATGCCCTCTCCACAAAGGACCAAACCAGAGATCTGCTAAAAGGTGAAATGAGTGGTGACCAATGTGGTCTAGCAGGACTTCGTAACTTTTTTATGACTTTACAGCCAGTGGGAACAGAACCAATTCCAAGTCTCACAGAGGATGTATAGGCTTGGTTCATATCTACTTGTCACACAGGTAGTGAAAAGGCAAGAGTGGGAGCCAACAAGCCAATTACATTAATATTCAGTTGTGATTAGTCATAATTTATAGATTTGTCTCATGTAAAGCAAACATCATTTCAATGTTGACAGTGGAGTTCATCTGCAGGAAAACAAAATCTTTGTTTTCTGTTAGAGTTTGTGTTTAAATAAGTGAGAAGACTGGCACCTTAAGAAGATATAGCACAGACTTGTAGTCAGGATTTAGCATGCATAGAAGATTTTCCAGTTTTTGGCCAACTGGCCTGAAGCTCCTAGGAGTAAATAGGGAACTCCAGGCTATAAGCCTGATAAGATTTGTTACACATACTGTACAGGTCACAGCATGACCTCTTTACCACATAGGGGAAACCCATAAATTTTCAGTTAAGTCACTAGTCCACTGAATATCTCTGAAAAGGGCTGTGGGTTCAGACGTAACACATTTCTTGGTACCTACCTTGGTAAGGAACTGCACTGATCAGATGACACAGAAGTCCCATCCTTGGTCTGGCAAAATATCTGTCGGTGCTGTACAGCCAGTCGTGGTCCAATGCAAGGCCCGTTACACTGCAAACACAGAAAATTCACTCACGGGAGGCAAAAGACAGGGCAAGTTCCATTTTTAATAAAACTTCTAGTGAAATAAAGTGCATACCACCATTCAGAGACTATTGAGGTTTCAACTACTTTCTGGACCTCTGCAAGCTTTGAAGGCTGACTGTGCAGCCATTTTCTGCTCCACCTCACTCACCTCCAGCAGCATTTAAACTACATTTCTGTATCTGCTCTCTAGATTCATTACCTCTTCTCTTCAATAATTTAATCTTAAATACATCTGTTAGGGGAAATTAAATGCTCTCATGCCATTAGCCAAGAGCCTATGATCCATTACAGGAAATCTCAATACATTACTTTTACGGTACATTTTGCAGCATGGGAATTGGCCAAATAACTAAGAATGCATTGAACCAAGGACATATTCCACTCCCTTGAATAATTTAAAAGCATTGAAGGACAATAAACAAAAGCAGGAAGCATGAGGAGCACGAAAGATAGGCAAGCTTTCTCCAAAATTAAGGCCATCCTAACATATTCAAGCTTAACAATTACATTTCAGTTTAACTCTCCTAATCCTCTCCTTTGATAAAATATTACTTGATATAGGTATGAAGCATGTATTTCTGCTATTTTAAAATTACATCAAGTATTGGCAACTGTTTTTCTAAGTGTCTGGAAATTATATCAAAGAACAAACTGAAGGTTGAATAAGGGGTCATTAGTGTGAATCATATCTCAAAACACCATGGGATTACACAGTGGAGAAGAAAATGCCAGGAACATTAAATGAAGGAAAGGAACTAATTCTAGAGATAGGGCTAGAGCAGGTAGGCTGTTTATTTTCTGTGAGAGCTGGGAAAGCTGATGGCTACAGTTGAGCAGCGGGTGACCTGATACCCCATAATACCACCAAGCAATGTACTACTGAACCAGTGGTACATTCCTAACTACGTCTAACAGTCCTCTGGCTTGGAGACTAGGCAGTATTCAACCATGTGGAACCTGAGCCCTTTTTTTGTAAGCTAGGTAGAAGAAATATTATCTCATAACGCATAAAGATTAGGTCTAAAATTCAGAAATTAATTCTGAATGAACTGGTTGTCTCAGCTGAGTATGATATAATGGGGAGTAATATAGGCCATAATGGTTTTTTCAAAGATAATCCAGTCCTTTCCTGAAATTTCATAGGGAGTAAAAATTTTCTTCTTTGATATAAAGTGATAATTCCAAGCTTAACTTGTAATACAATAACTCAGTCACCTTTCAAGATTTAAACAAAGGTGTTTTCAAGCAGTTAATAATTACACGTTCTAGTAGCTGAAGGCACTTTTTACTACCAACATTATAAAAAAACCTGATGCAACACAATCTGCTAAGAGAAAATTTGAAGATCTGCAAAGCAGCAGGAAGTAGTTTGAAAATGCTTTTAGCCCTCCATTCTGCCTTTCATCATGAAGCAAGTCAAGAAAGATCACACTTTTTGGTATTCTCAGGCAACATCAGCAACTTTGTAAAACTGAATTATTGTACAGTCCTCCTGCCTTCAACCTTATCACAATCGTCAGTCCTGAATCCAGCCAGTCAAGACTAAAGCACTCTCACAGGCTGGTAAGGGGAATTAAGACTTGAAGAAGGCTATTTCCCAGATGTGTCAAAAATCACTGTAACAAGGAGCTGCAGACCATTCCGCTGGAGGACACAGGGATCTGCAGAAAAAGCCCTGTTCGTAAGCGTATTGATGTTCACGTTAATTTCTAGTGATTGTGAGAAGCTACAGAAATCCCAGCAGGCAGTGCATCATATACAGAAAGAAGGACCTGAACAAATTGGTGCCTACCTCAAAAACCTGCAAACTATAACCTAAAGACACTAGGTTGAAAAATCACTACTCTCCTTTTCTAGCCCACACTATAGGACTGTCCCTGGAATGCTACTTTGTTCCTTACCTGGCCCCAGGAGGAGGCTGCCCACTCAACACAGGGCTGCCTGTTACAGCTCTGTGTGTCCACAGGACGCTTGGACACCTGGGCACAGGCCTCGTTGGACGCTGGGACAGAGTTGCCTTTGGCTGTCAGGCGCTGGCATGTCACTCGCCGTGTCTGTAGGCCGCCACCACAGCTCCGTGTGCAGGGAGACCAGGATGTCACCATCCACCTGGGAGAGAAAGCAGAACAGGTCAGGGAGCAGGCACATGCCGCTGTCTGCAGGATCCTCAGCATCAACTGGTCTTTGTCAATGGGACCAAAGACAGGCAACAGTGGGTTGGCTCATTTAGGACATGATCCTGGAACATCTGAGTGTCTCAGCCTCCCACAGTTTTCACTGGAAACTGTTCAGAGGATGAAAGCTGAGAAAATGGCAATTTTTTCATGAATTTATCTTTCTCAAGGCTCTTCGGGCCCAGAATTAATTTTCTTGCCCTTAAAGCTGTTTTTAGAGGCTTAGTAAATACTTGTAGCCCTGGCAGCGGGGTTGGGCAAGTCTGCTCTTATATCATGGTGCCATGGAGGCCTCGGTCACAAGCTGCAGTACAATGCTAGGACTAGCCCAGCAGCACTCCTTGGCAGGGAAAACTATCTCTGTGTAATTGCTGGAGCAGCTCACAGGCCACTTCAAACTTGTGAGAGAATAGCCAAAAGCCTGCTGGGTCCTGCTGGTGCCTGCTTCCTCTGTTGTATCCCTGACAGCTGGCATAATCCAGAAAAGCCTGAACATTGCTCAGGAACAGTTAGCCCAGGGAAGGAAGGACACTGTTCCTCTTTCCTCTTAAGCTCAGACCATGCATTTACCAGCTGAGGCTGAGGCTCTGAACCTCTATGTAGTGGCATTTAAAAAATCCAGTCTAACCAGCTAAAAGGCTGTAAATAACAGAAAATAATAGTCTAATGCATTTTGTCACAGTAAGGATCATTAGGTGAAACACACAGTCAGGTTTGGGAAAGCCTTAGGTAGGAATAGGGAGAATGCAACTGATTGTTAGTTTTCTGAACAGTTTTATGGTCAAGCCAGCAGTTTGCTTCATTAAGTTTCTGGATACTTGGCAGGATTTGTGTGGTTTTGGGGGTAAAATACTGCCTATCACATCCCTCACCAGCAGTGTTTATGATTACTTTAAAAAATCGGCAACAGGCATTCCCCAGTCCCATGGAGAGACATCCGTTTCTATTTCTCTGTCTTCTGCGGGTGATTAACTCCAGTGGTATCAGAAACAAGTATAAACAAACATATTCCCAACCTGGAAAACAAGAACACTGATACTTTTATGCAGTTGGGTGAGGCTGAACCTGCAATTTCCGCACTGCTTATAAAGCTCTGGTCTGCATGTCAATCAACTTTTATTTCCAAGCTTACGTCTCAGCAGTTTCTCAGGAGCTGAGGGAGGATTTGGTGTTGTGTTACAATTCAGGGAAGGTATAAGAAGACATAAACCATTCCCATGGAATTTATTGTCAACAGCAAGGAAAACTGCTGCTAATGAGCATGTTTCATATTTCATCAAATCTCTTGGTTTCTTTCTTATGACTCAGCTGGCAACTCAAAAAACATTTGCCTGCAAAGAAGAGTAGGAATATATTTTAAAAGGTAATTAAACAGAAAGTTGCAATATGCCCAAGACACAGCAAGAGTGGTGAATCTGGCCACTTCTCATCAGGTTGCTTAGTACCTCTCCTTGCCACAGCTTAGACTGTCTTTTTTTAATACAAGTCCCAAATCACTGTTGAATGAGTGAATTTCTGTTGAATGAGGGAAGTTGTAGTAAATTTCTCTTGAGATGCTCACTACTTTTAAGTGCTTGTATACCGAAACATAACACATCCAAATTGGAAATAAGGGAGAGGAGGGAATAGCAACATGAAAAATATGGAAAAACATGTTTACACAACTCAGCTAAGGTGATACTGAAATGCAGAAGCAGGACATTTTTAATATGGAGGGAGCATAACACTACACTGACTCTCTGGATAAGGTCAAGACGTACTCTTCTTTGCACCAAAGGGCGTCAAAAAAAAAAAAAAGACTTTGTGAGGGGCGAAGTCAGAGAATAATTTATGTTGGAAATCATCTTGACTATCGTCAAGTCCAATCATTAACCCAGCAATGCCAAGTCCACCATAAAACCATGCCCCTAAGCACCACATCTACACATCTTTTAAATTTGTCCAAGGATGATTACTAAATTACTTCCCTGGGCCAACTGTTCCAATGCTTGGCAACCCTTTCCATGATGATTTTTTCCCTATCAGCCAATCTAAACCTCTACTGGTGCCACTTGAGGCTGATTCCTTTTGTCTTGTCACTTGTCACTTGGAAGAAGAGGCTGACCCCCAGCTTACCACAGCCTCCTTTCAGGCAATTGCAGAGACTGGTAAGGTCTCCTGGGCCCCATTTTCTCCAAGGTAAACAACCTCAGCTTCCTCAGGCACTTCTCATGGGACTTGTACTCCAGACCCTCCACTAGCTTCTCTGTCCTTCTTCTTTCTTGTAGTGAAGGGTCAGAAATTGGACACAGTAGTTGAGATGTGCCAAAGGAAGACCTAGGTGTAGCCAGAAGATTTTCAAGATGTCCGGGCTCATTTGTAGCAGTAAGTGAAAACCAGGGACTACAACGGCAGAGAGTTACAATTCCAAAGCAACCACAAGCTAGCAGACTCCAAACAGAAGCAGAACTCAGCCCCCTCAATGCCTACTAGATCTTATGAGATGTGCCCATTTTACAAGAGATATTTTCACCCTGCTAATGGAATACTTTGCAGCTGCAGCTACAGCTACAGTCCTGCTTGTATTGATTTTCAAGCAGCAAAAGAACTCAGAATAAAATAACGAAACAGCTGCTCAACTTAGCTTCTTGTCTGTTATATTGTTGCGGCAAACTGCTATGAAGCCAAAAAAGAAATGATCCTACAGGTCTTGGGTGACAAAATTTCCATGCATTCAGTGCTCAGAACAAGCATGAAATTTATAACCAACAAAGGGTGTCATCCAAGACATTGCAAGCTGTGAATTCTCTTTCTACCTTGTACTGTCAAAGTTTTCCACTAATACTGCTACAAAATCCCAACTGTCTGGATTTAGCACTCAAAAACTCCCTTTTAGCCATGACTTCTCCAAACAGGCACCAGAGAAGCTGCAATGGTGTGACAACCTGCACAGAGAACTTTTCCAGCACATCTTAAATGCACGTGAGCTACTTCCACATGAGACAGACGAACCGTGAAGGGCAGTCTCTCCTGTTGCACGCGATGGGCTGCAGAGATGGCTGGGGGGTCTCTCTGCAGTAGGATGTGTTGACCTCGGCCCCATCCAGTAAGCACCTCAGCTGGGGCAGCTGCAGCCCTCTGTGGCCGCAGGAAGCTGAACAAGCTGTCAGTTTGTCCGCTGACCACCGGTACTCTGCCAGGAAGTGTGGGAGAGGCATGTTAGCACTGGAAAACTGACAGCAGGGGTTTAATTAGAATGGAGAGAGTTTAAGATGTTCTCCAGGGTGAAACACAGGGATACAGTGAAAAGGAGATGCCTACACCTGCAAGGCACCTGATTCAAACCCCTGACTGCCTTTGGTGTAACAAACCCATTTTTTTGGTGCTTGGAGGCATCAGGCATGGAAAGTTAATAACACAGTGTGGCAGTTAAGTAAAGCCAGATACCAGTGAGCATCTGTATTTTTAAAGGTGTGTTACTTAATGAAGATATGGTTAGCTGTAGTTCCCAGCAGTATCTATGACTCTATCATCTTGAAACACCATATCTCTTACCAGACAGTTCACACAGATCATTTGTGAAGATAAATGTGGGAATAGCAACACATGCACAATTTTGTAGCAAAATTGAAGGAAAGGTTAAATTCTTCACTTCTCCATCACTGACAATTGGAGCAATGAAAGCTGCATGTTCTGTTCCACCCCAGCTGCACCACAATGTTCCTGTGGCTTTATCACCTTTTCTAGAAGATCGCTAACAAAAACAGTTTGAGAACTTTTACAAGTGAAGGGTTTTCAAGGAAGAAGAGACTGTGAGACACTGACCTTCATGTATTAATAAAGGGGCTTCTGTTTTAAGATGTTTAAACTCTGTCACCTCTGTCCTGAATTTCTGGACAAGAAAATTGTCCAGGCTCAATGTAAGCATATCTTGAATCAAGAAGGTGTGTTTTGTGCTCAGCAGGGCAGAAATATCTGGCGTCATTTTGGTAAAGTAAAACCTAAGACACTGTAATGTACCCAACAGTCCTGCAAGTCTATGTCCACGGCAAAAAATCATTAAGACATCTTTTTCCTGATATGCATGGTGATGAATTCAGAGGGGAGAAGTTCAGGATGAGAAAGGCAGCGCAAGGAAGTGCATGGCAAGAGCTTTCCAGGGTGAAATGACTGAAACTGAAGAGTTACCTTGTATAGCCAGGGTCATTACTTGTGTGAGCGAGCCAGCCTCATTTTGAGCAAGGCAGCTGAATTCACCATCAGTGAAATCACTGACATTGAGTATATGAAGAATCTGTCCCGCTGCCAGGAGTTGATGTTGCAGGTTGAGAGGCTCACCAGAGTAAAGCCAGGTGATGTTTGGGGTTGGATGCCCATCGACAGCACAACCTAGGAAAACAGGTACATGAGAAAAATCTGCTGATTACTAAACCAGGTATATGCTTTGAAGTGGTCAAAATCAGAAGAAATAGTTGATTCCATCCCATTTTCTCCTCACTTTCTCATAATGATAAAAAATAATTCTGTAATAAGGAATACCTTCTCATCATCCAGAATAAAATCCAAAAGACGGATAATCTGCAAATTGGAAAATCTATGATTAGTTTGGAATTATTTATAACAGACCTTCTAAGGTTCCCACTATTTTTGATTATCCTCATTTTGGTATTGAAAAAGGTAGGATAGGGGAGTTATAAACCTGGCATAAACTCAAGGACCATTCTTGAACATGCAATACAAACGCAACTTGATCTCCAAATTTGCTACATAAGCCACAGGACCACGTTCTTCTTACTCTTTC
Source organism: Geospiza fortis (assembly GCF_000277835.1). Taxonomy (NCBI): domain Eukaryota; kingdom Metazoa; phylum Chordata; class Aves; order Passeriformes; family Thraupidae; genus Geospiza; species Geospiza fortis. The sequence continues at coordinate 4,149,645 of NW_005054323.1, forward strand.
TTTTTAAAACATTTAAAACTGTTATTTTTTTGTTTCTGTTATATTAAAAGTCAGAAATTTTTGTTACACACACACAAAAAAAATCTGTTGGAAAGCCAAACAGAAAAAATTGAGCCTTTACAAGTTTGGTTGTGTTGTGGTTTGTTTGTTTGTTGTTTTTTTTTTTCTTTTTTATCACACCAGAAACAGCAGCTGAAAACACCCTGATGTTCTAAAGCACTCTGTGAGATCTATGGATCAGCAGCACAGATGGTGAAATTTAAATTCTCAGTGAGTTCTTTGTCTGTTGACCTGAAGGAAGTGTATCTACAAGATACTTTTTACTGTAGTTCTCATATCAGCTGAACACTTTACCAGTTTCATGATGAATTGCAGGAAATCTGTGAGACTGGTATAACCTGAGAAAGCCAGCTAAGTTTTTTGCCTATTTCCTGGGGAAAAATGAAGAACTAGATGATTTCCATAGTCTAACACATCCCTACCAATTGCAGGGGTGGGGAGGCAGAAATGCTGTATGTGAGGGATGGCATGTTTTACTAGGAGTGCTTCTGGTTTAGGCTTGTCCTGCACTGATATGTATGTCACTAAGTTTCTGCAAATGTAACCTATTCTGATTGTTAGTTGGTTATACTGAAGCTTTATATATTTTTTTTATATTAACATGTATGTGCATGAATGACTACATTTAATACAAAATCCCTTCTGAAAGAACTGTCTTGTATAAGCAAACATAACATATATACATCAACTTTCACATGAGTATTGCTCAAAAGGAATGGGATAAAAAAAGGAAGAGTATGAATTTAAAATACTGAAAAGAGAAGACTCTTCTAAGGTGAAGAAAGAATCCATCAGCTGATATTTCAATACTGCCACCTCCATGTAATTTGATTACTATTTATTATTCACTGAGACAAATGAGTATGTGAATGTGAAGTCTCTGTAGCTGCACTACACAATTAACAGATTCATCAACATGACATTTTTGTTACTGCTCTTCTTTCCATTCTTACTTGTCCACCTGAGGAGAACTTTAACATATACTGGGCAAGTAAAGTTCCTACAACAAAATACCATTGCCATTAATCTGCTCAGGAAGGTTGAAGAGTTTGATTTTCAAACATCATTAGGACCAAATCCTTGACTTAAGGAACTTGTTACTTCATTTAGGAACCCTTGTGACCCTTTTGAATTTGATTATACCTGTAAACTAACACTAGGGGACTGGGCTACTGTAGTATTTAGTTTTGTGCTTTTTGCTAGGAATCATACCTCCAACTACACTATTCCTAGGACAGAAGATACTTTCTTGTCTAGAAAATCTGAAGTTCTCTTGCTTATAAAGCAGAAGGTCTCACAGAAGGTGGAAAATGCCAGTGGTGACCTGTGGTATGCCCCAGCCATTTTCATGCTGAGGGGTAGATCCAGACACTGGGGAGAAACTGTCTGCCACTGGGGCTCTCACTGAAGCTGTGGCTACATGAGTCTTTGCTGGTTCCCTGTTGCTGTCAAACCCTGCCTGTATGCACAATGGGGAAGCGTGTGGGCTGGATACAGCTGCCCACTGGGACTCATTCACTCTATGAAACTAGTATTTCAGAGAGCAAGGGCTCCCTGGCAAAAGACTGACACGTGCACAGTAGACTCTGCAGTCACAATGACAAAGTTGTACTGGAAATGAACTAGTAAACACAAATAAGTGATTAAAAATAAGGAAAAAGGGGGAATAAAAAGGCAGAAGGACAGAGGGCAGATTGCCCCCAGTGATTTCACCTCTTCCCTTTTTTTACTTGTATTTATACGGGTGAAGAATCTGCTATTTGTTTTAATTTCTTTGGCAAGGTCTAATGCAGTTTTATCCTTGGCAATTATCTCTACCCAGCACTCCCTTCCTGACAACAAAGACACAGGTTGCTGCTCATTCCCTTTCCCTAATTTTA
>NW_005054323.1:4151644-4206994 GCF_000277835.1 Geospiza fortis
GTTTCCAAAACAATAATTCTCAAGCAAGTGAGTGACATGAAAGGTTTTAGCCTTATAGTTTAAAGGCTGCCTAAGAAAAAACAATGAAAGACAAAGGAATATAGAGGAAATGGACAAACTTAAAAAGTCACTCTATGGCTTTTGCCTAGATTATTCCAATTCTTTTGTAGTTTACTTGTCCTTTAAGACTAGTGTGGTGATTTCCACAGGTCAGCATACAGCCATGACAATTAAAGCAGGCATGCTGTGAGCCCAGTTTTATTGTTTGCATTTGCAAGACTCTGCAGAGTGTAAATGCAGAAAGCAGAAAGGTCAGCCTGATGCTACACACAGATGAGATCAACCTGAATTCAGCATGCAGATGGTCCTGGTTCATGCTGTTTTTCTTAAAAAAAATATTGCTAGGAAAAACACTACTGTCTTAGTACTGACTATTTTACTAGTCTTACATAGTATTTCTTCTTCCAAAATGTATATATAAAATATTAACTAAAGGAACAGTCAGTAATCAGTATGGGGGAAAACTCCCCAAAGCTATTGCCTAGATATGCACTACCAGTGCATAATTATTACTTAACAGTAATTTCATTTCACAAGTGACATCTCCTATACATTTCCCATGTGAATTCATAGGCTGTGGATAATATTTTTTGCAAAGTAAGTGAGAGCTAGAGTACAACAAAATCACATGTTCCATCAATATCTCCTTCCTATCTTCCAAGAATAATTTTAATATAATTTAATGCAGATTACTAATACTTACTCTCTATTTCCCCAGTCCCTGTGGACATTGACTGTTTTATCCTTTCAAAGCTCAAACCCCATCCCTATAATGACTAAGAAGGAATAGCTGTCTTTGTTTTCAGACAGCAGAGCTATTGCAGAGCTTTCGGGTGCTGGAACCCTTGGGAAGATGATCAGGGAACACATTTTTGGGACTGTTTTAAGCAGTCAAACTTCTGGCATGAGAAGGCCTTTCTCTTTCAGAGAAAGAAAATATTGCCTTCATCCTCCCTTCCAAAGATTACTGGGACTCTGAAATTATTCAAAGCCAGGATGAGCCACTGATGTGCAAAAGCTGGAGACAGAAACACAAATCTAATAAAAATGGCATCTTAGGGAAAAATGTTAATATTTCAAGAATAACAAGGGCAAGTTTGGAAATTTGGAAAGGGAAGACTGATGTTCCACAACAACTCTAACACGAGAGAAAGGAATAAATGCACACTCCAGGCCAAATTCAGCTCCCCACTACACTTTTGCAATTCTGAATGACTGTAGCTGCAGAAAGGCTCTGGGCTAACTTGCTAAGATTAGGAGGACAAAATACAAACCATTCACCACTTTTGCACTTTCAGACCTGACAAAAACAAGGGCAAATGCTGTTGATCTTAGGATTCCTTTTCTTTTTAGCAGCCTGGTACTGCACAGAAAACAATGGTAAAAATGTTAAGTGAATTTTGCAAGTACTAAATACATTTGAAAATGTAAATTAAAAAAAATACTGCACTGCCTTTGAAATAGGTGTCTATTCTTAAAAATAGATTATTTTCATGTCTTCATATTTGTCTAACAAATAACTCTCTAATTTACTGTTGACAGGATGATTAGCCCCAGGAAATGTTTCTAATAATTAGTACAGATGGAATCTGAGTGAAGACTTCAGGCCAAGATCAGGTAGTTTCTTTAATTTTGTATTTCTGTGTTATTTTACTGAATTCTAACAGAAAAGGGTTGGGGACCAGAATAAATGGTATTAAAGTAATAAATGTAATGTTGCTACAGGACTTGAAACATGACAGTATTTCCACTCTAAACTCTACATTTAAGGAAATAAAGTATGCTTTCAAAACAGAAACAAGATTAAGGATGAAATGAGGAACAAAATGCTTTGAACAAACTGTGGAGAAGCCAGATATCAATCTGAATAGATACAAGTGTGGTGCTGAACTACTGTGTTGTGGCTGACACTGTGCTACTGTGTTCACACTGTGTAGGTGATTACTGATAGTGAGAAACAGTTTCCCAGTTTCCTATCAGGGCTTATTTTCTCCTCAGCTGAATGAAATGAGAAATGCACATTAAATGGAATCGAGTTAGAATTCAATTCCATCCTGTATCTAACAAAAGGATGAAAAATTGATGGCATATATTCAATTTTTAAACCAACTGAAGGTAGGTAAGACCATGTCTGAAAGTCACAGGTATGTAATACCTGTTTTGCTGAAGAGGCAAGACTAAGAAACATCTCTTTGTAGTTTCTCTTACGGGGAAAGATCTTTCAATATACTATAAAGTGACAGACACTTAACTGTTTGCTGTTATGCAAATTGTTTCTCATTGCTTTCACACACTGAATGAAATAAAATTTATAAAAAGCAATGGAATCTGAAAAAAACCCAAAAGAAATAATTAATATTTTTATAAACACAACTTATAATTTTTTAAGGGAATGCAAATAACATGAATTTATGCTAGACAAGGAAAACCAAATATTTAGGAATTCTTGAAATAAGCCAATTGAGTTGATAACAGTAGCATTAACAAAAAAAAAAAAAAGAAAAAAAAGAAAAAAAAAAAAAGAAGGCATTTAAATAACTATTTATGGCTCCAAAAATGCAAAGGTGCAGTTGAAAAATACTATACTAAACATATGACATGGGTTTTAACAGCTCTCAAAACACCTCAACTGGTTACCTAAGAAAACACATGCCACACATGTTGTCGTTATTAGGTATCATTTACATTGCACTGCAAATATACCTGGCATCCAACCAAAATTGAGTCAGGCTCATTCCCAGCCCCACAGTGGCTGTAAAAAATGTTCCCAAATACACAGACACATGGTGGGGCCATTAAAAAGCATCTAGTCATCGTGTCAGAAATCCCATAGTGTTTCAAACTCCCTTAACACTTACTCTAGAATAATTCTCAAATTTTGCAAGAGTCTAAAAGATCTTTTATGTGAAAGAAGCTGGCAGAAGTGGAGGTGACGCCGGCTGTTTATATACAGACACAAACGGGACGTGGGGCTGTTAGGAAAACATCTAGAGCTGTTTATTTTTCAGCATCTGTCTCATTACATGATTTAATTCATGCAGAGATGCGAGCAGCTCGCTCTCTTGGCAGCAAGCTCAAGAAACTTAATGTTACAACATACTAAATACTCGTCTTAGCCAATTACTAAGCAATTACAGAGCAAAAGCATATTGACAGTGATTCTGTCTAATCAACATAAGCACACATAGCTTTGGTTAAAACAATGCTTGCTTATTTTCGAATACAATGCTCATTTATAAGAAGACAACGCATAAAGTCACCCTGCAGATGAGGCTGAACAAAGCTTTGTATGTTTTTAATTTTTTAAACAGTTCAATTGCAGAACCTGATCCACCAATTTTTAGGCATTTTTCAAATAGCACACAGGCAAAACTGAAAGAAAATCCTCCTGTCTTAATTAGAAACTCTGAGTCTAGTCAAATTGAAAGTCCTTTCCGATTAATCACCTGAATCAAAGCGTATGCTTCTGTCTCTACAAGTGCTAGAATTGAGTCCCAGATAAAAACGTCAAATCATATCGCACCCCAGAACTTGTTGACGAGTCCAGAACCGAAGAAGCAAGTACGCAGACGTGAGCCGAGCAGAGAGATCCCAAGTCACGCCTGACGTTCCTTGTGCATCAGTAGAACCTGCAAACTCTGATTTTATGTAAACGAATGTTATTTACAAGTGTGTCAATTGTATGTCAAATGTTTGTTTAGTAGAGCTGATTTTTAGCAAAAGTGTAGATTCTTGTTTCTAGTAAGATATAGATCCTTTATTAGATCTTCAAGAGAAAATCTTATTTTAAGGTTAAAAGCAAAGTTTTAAAATTAGTATGTATGTGAAGACTTTGCCAAAACTTAGCTCATGAACAGAATAGAGCAAATGCAAGTTGTATGTTAGTGTTGCTTAATTTTAATTTTTTTTTGTCATGCAGATTTGCCTGCAGAACAACTAAAAACAAACGTTTAAGTGACCTTAGCCAAAGCAGCCAGCTCAGATACAATATGTTTGTCTAATCCAGAACCAGAAAAACCTTTCTCCACCTGCCTAGTTAGTGTGCCAGTAAAAGAATTGCCTTTAGTCAAAAAGCAATCCCATAGTAAGCCAAGTGAAATTGACAATAGAAATAATCCCACATTGAATTAGAACATTTAAGCCAAAAACTTTCCAGAGCATCATCTGAACCTCAAGAATTAGAAATCCTTAGTTCTTTAACAATAGATTTTTGATTTACCTTCACAGCTAGTAGTTAGTGAAAAAGTGATCCTCCAAAGTACAGTGTTACTCCTCATTATTTTGCATACAGAAATTTAAGGTTTTGGTGTAATTCTTCAAACAGTTAAGATGTGCTTTCTGAAGCTAACCAATATCCACGACAATTGCCCAAGAGATATTAGTTCATTTGCAGATATAGAGCTTAGCAAAGCACCCCATCACACCTTGAAAGTAGCCCATGTAGCATTGAGATGCTCACTGTAATCATAGTAAGCCAAGTGAAATTGACAATAGAAATAATCCCACATTGAATTAGAACATTTAAGCCAAAAACTTTCCAGAGCATCATCTGAACCTCAAGAATTAGAAATCCTTAGTTCTTTAACAATAGATTTTTGATTTACCTTCACAGCTAGTAGTTAGTGAAAAAGTGATCCTCCAAAGTACAGTGTTACTCCTCATTATTTTGCATACAGAAATTTAAGGTTTTGGTGTAATTCTTCAAACAGTTAAGATGTGCTTTCTGAAGCTAACCAATATCCACGACAATTGCCCAAGAGATATTAGTTCATTTGCAGATATAGAGCTTAGCAAAGCACCCCATCACACCTTGAAAGTAGCCCATGTAGCATTGAGATGCTCACTGTAATTGTGCCCACAGCCAAAGAAGTCATAAAAAAGAAACAAAAGAGAACAAAATCTGCTCTTCATTATGATGAGAACTGTAGAAGTGATTTCATGCCTTAGAAAGCTGCAAGAAAAGTTTCTGCAAGTATATTTCTACCCCAATTAACTTCAGCAATAGCATTGAAACAATTAGATCGAGTTAGATATTAGGTGAGTAAACAAACTAATGCCACATCCTCTGCAATTAGTGATATGTTGACCGATGTTGATAGCGTTAGACATGCTACCCTTCAAAATAGAGCAGCAATTGATTTTCTTTTACTAGCACAGACACAGTTGTGAAGAATTTGAAAAATTGTGTTGTATGAACCTGTCAGATCATTCTAAATCCATTCAAAAAGTATGCAAAAACTGAAATATTTGACAGCCCAAATCAAAGAATATAGTGAGTCCTAGTTAGATGACTTGTTCCAAGAACAGAGCGTTGCACCTTAACTAAAGCAACTTTTCAAGATGTCTCTATGTATTGAGTGTTCTAGTATTAATACTAATAGTAATCCCCTGCATACTTCAGTGTGTGCGACGAATGATGAACAAAACAGTCAGAGTTTTTGTTATACAAGAGAGAGAACTAAAAAGTAGATTCACAGAAAGTGTTTGAAATCTCACAGAGAATGTAGATGAAAGTATAGAAACAAAAAAGAGTTTTGAATTAAAACCCTAGAATCAACAAGAGTTTTTTGAACAATAACTTGTTAATATTGTCAGACGTAATTTATATCTTTTCCACTAACTAGAGCCTTCACAGCATTAAGTTGCTGTGTTGTAATATAGCAATGCTTAGAAACAGCAAGAACAAGCCTTAAGCAGATAGTAAGCAAAAATATTATAGTATAGCTATGAAAGGCAAGTAGTAAGCAACAAAGTTATGAAAGTTTCTTTTTGAGTCAACAGAGAAAGAGAAATGTGGGAATCCATAAAGTTAGAGGGCTTTTAGGAAGGTGGGAATAAAGACAGGCCTCAGTTGCAGCAGAAGTGAAACAGTGCTGAAACATCACAAAAAATATGTAAGCAGTAAGAAGATGTGAAGAATAGAACAATAGAGCTACGTATTAGCACGTTGGAATAGCTTTCTAAGTTGCAAAAAGTTTCTATAGCAAAGTTAAGCTCATGAATAGAGTTTTATGCATTGACTTCTTATAAATGAGCATTGTATTCGAAAATAAGCAAGCATTGTTTTAACCAAAGCTATGTGTGCTTATGTTGATTAGATAGAATCACTGTCAATATGCTTTTGCTCTGTAATTGCTTAGTAATTGGCTAAGACGAGTATTTAGTATGTTGTAACATTAAGTTTCTTGAGCTTGCTGCCAAGAGAGCGAGCTGCTCGCATCTCTGCATGAATTAAATCATGTAATGAGACAGATGCTGAAAAATAAACAGCTCTAGATGTTTTCCTAACAGCCCCACGTCCCGTTTGTGTCTGTATATAAACAGCCGGCATCAGGAGGTCTCCATATCAGGACACCCTCAGCAAGTCTGATACTTCTATGTAGCCACAATGATTTTTCTCAGTGGAACTCTGCATTATTTCATTAAAAAAAGTCTAGGTCAATGATTCAGGTAAAGCTTATAGACAAAAGTTCAAGGGCTGCAACTCTTACAACAAACTCAAAATTCAGCAGATGTTGACCCAAAGGCCAATGATATTATTTTATATGGGAGCATTTTTGACCACTACTATATATAGATCAGATGTTGTCAGGTTAGATCATTCATGGCACAAAACAGCAGGCAGGAAAAAACTCAAAGTGGCAGATTGCCTAGAGGACATCACTCTTTTGACCCTGTGTTCAGAGCTTGGCAGTGGCTGGACTGGTGTCTGATTGCCTGAAAAACAAAGACTGTTCTAATGTAGTCAAAATTTTCAACCATTCAGAGGTATCATCATATAATTTTTAACCCAAAATGTACAAGGTGTGTATATGCAAAAGAAAAGCCAAACATTTCAGTGCAATCCTAGAGTGTAGTCTGACACAGTCTGTTGGACTGTGATGTAGAAGGAAGATCCTGCAACACTCTGTGAACTTTATACAATATTTAGGATGTAATCAATGTGATAGTATGTGATCAGGCAATTCAGTGCAAAGATAATGGCACATTTTCTTGATCTTAATTTTAATTCTAGTCTTTACAGAAAGGTCATGTACCTACCTGGGAATTCTCACACATACAGTGACAAAGAAGACTTTTCACTGAGACAAAAATTGAAAGAAACAGATGACACAATTAAGGCTATCCCATGAATGTACCTGATACTTAATCCTCATCACACTAGACATAATGTTTATAAAATAAAATTGCTAAAAAATATTCTTAGAACTTATTTTCAAACATGATGGCCAATTTATTACAGAGAACGAGGAGGGAAAAAACTTACATAGTGCAAAATAACTTCTTGGATATTCATGATTTTATCTCAATCCTAATGCACAGCTTCTGCAGCTGTCTTTTTCCTTAAGGGGAGCACAGATGCAGTTTAGCTGCAATTACTCACGAATTTTCTTTTTGCCACCTTTGTGCAGATTGTAAATTATTTTGCATTTCTTCTTCAAATTTTAATTCAGCAATAATTCCAAAATATAGGAAAATTAAAAACAGGCTCATGGTAGAGATGGGAAGAGCAAAGTGGAATTACAAGAAAACATACCCTTGCTCTTGAGTATATCAGCAAACACTGAAGAAATTTGTACTGATGAAATCAGTTGTGGTCACTGGAATAATTTATTGCTTTTGACACTGATTTTTGAATAAGTGTCAGTCCTATGGAGCCAGATGTTGTGGCACAGTACTTAGCAAGCAACTGCAGCATTGATTTCTCTGGCTCTTCTTGAAAGAGTTTGATCCTGACATTAGTCTATCTATCTGATCTGGTTCTTCTCCTAAATTAGTCAGCTGTACATTTGGCTCACTATAATGCACCAAGAAGATGCAAATACCTCTGGGTTAATTTTTCTGCCTGCTGTCATGTCTAGATAACCCTTAAACCTACTGCCAAGTACTAGTCAGAAGCTAGTCAGTACTAGTCTGAAATAATAAAAAAACCTGACCCCCACCCTGAACTTTGGGCTTTGGCACAAAGGCAGTTGGACCTCTTAAATAAGTAATTTATTCAAACTCAGAAGGCTGACCATTGCAAGCAAGGTGACTCTTTTTTGATTCTGCTTTCTGGGTGGTCTTCTGGGAACCTAAGCAATTCTACTGGAAAATGAGTGGGATATACCACTGCCAGTAAAAAAAAAAGAGAATGAAATACAGTAAATTTGGTACAGAGAAGTCCTTTGTACTATTTAAGTGAAAAAAATTTTATCGCTTTGTCTTAGAAAGAGCTGCATTTCAAATATTGGTATTTGCAGAACAAGACTTTGTTGCACAGCTGATTATCTTCTGAACCAGTAGTGAAATTGGCAGCAAAGCTGGTCTAATTCTGTGGTCATTTGGGATAATATATAAAACCAAAAAGAAACCTGCTTTTTAGGACTATGTTTGCAGTGCTGACAGTAAAGTCACATCCTAATTTGTGAAGTGAGTAAATATGGAAGTAATCAAGGAGAACACAATAAATACAGTGCAGCAGTATTCCTTTTTTTTTTTTTACAACTGACTGTACTTTTCTGGTCATAGAAAAATACACTTTGTGATCTAACTTCAGAGTAATTTTCAGTATCCCTTACAAGTAAGGAGAGATTGGAACCAGACTTCAAATAATTCCCTAGGCTTTTATTCATATTATCAGATTCACAAAAATACCATTGTTCTTCTGCCTTCTTTGCTTCAGTCTGAAATTTTACAGGGAGTACTACATGTTCATATTCCTAGAAGTACTCATTTCTGAAATTTTTTCCAAAGCTCCTGCAACACTCTCACTTAAATATAACTAATGTATAGATGTCAAGGTCATTAAAGCTTCCTCTTTCACTGTACAAACAATTACAACACGTTCAGTATTTTTCAGTGCTGAAACAAGGACATATTTTAAAATCATATTTTGTGTCTTTTGCCAAGTCTGCTGATTACTGGTCTCCAATAATAACACAATGAGAAGTTGTAGTGAATCTCCACGAGGATTTGTAAGATCCTCAGTTTTCCACTGAACTATATTCAAATACAGGAAATAACAAGCTTGAACCCAAATGAAAGCACATATTCTTGACAGGCCCAAAGCCTTTTCTGCAGGAGTGTTTGAAGTCAGGAACACTGAATCCTACAAGCTTGGTTTCTGCCACTATTAACATTTACAGAGTTGAAGACTCACGGAAATGTGTCTAAGGACTTTTGTAAAAAAATTGTAGCATTGATAAACCACTGAAAATATATGAGCTTAGTATGTTCCTATAATTCCAAAAGATAACACCATGAAGTAATCAGAATTGACACAGGTTCAAATGGTCATGAATATTTTTAAAACCCCAAAATTTTTATCAAGTGACAAACAAAATACTTTTTCTGAGGTGAAAAGAGTGGTGTTCCCCATAACACTTTCATCACCAACATTCAGGAAAAATGTAATCAAAATTTAAAAAGTCCCAAAGACAGAAACATTAATAAGTTTAAGACCTAATGCAAAAACTTTTCAGACAAATGTAAATTTGTGTCACTTCAGAAATCAACTGTGTTTTATCTTATGTATAATGTAAAGTCTTTTTGTGTGTCTGCCATGAACCAAGAACATCAGAATGTGCATGACAGTCTGTGGCTCATCACTGACTGTAAATTTGCAATACTATAAAACCCAGAAATATTTCCAAGCTCATGGGTGCTCTAGCTCTGCTTTGGAGATAGTCCTGTCCTTCAGGTGTGTGATCTGCAGATAACAGACAAGTGACTAATACACAACCTGACAATGAATGAGAGGACTGGGGGGGAATGCAGTACTCTGCACATTTTCAACATTTGTGAAGGAGCAGGATAAGCATTTATCTGTGCAAACCACCATCTACATCATGCTCTTCAACTGGATGATGAGTTGGACCTAGAAAGCTGGATGGAATATCAAAACTTTAGAAGCAAAAGAAGTATATAAGATAAAAATGTGGCTGACTCTGTTGGGCAAGGCATGGATCTTTTAACGGACAGTTTCCTCACTTTTATTGTGCAGGCACATAAATGACTTCTCAATGACTCTTGCAATAAGAAGGAAAACCTCCAAACCAGGTATCTGTGTGTTATGACACTGATCTTTATCTTCAGCAACCCCCTTGAAATTTAAGTAGAAGAAACCCACAGGAGATGATTCCAGACAGCAAGTTAATAATTTTACACGGTTGAAATGATGGTGGAAGCATTGCACAAATCCACTTTGTAAAAGATAATGTATAGCATGTATAATAACCTCAAAGTTCTATTTATTGCCTTGCAGTTCAGTTTATCAACTTTTAAACATTTGATGCAGATTTTAATTTCCAAGCAAGTTCTCATCTGCAGCTTTAGATTTCCATTGCTGTATTAATATTTGCTGTTCGCATTTTTTAACCCCCAAGGCATGAAACCATTGATTAATGAAGTTTTGACATTTTTCTCGCATTTTTCTTAAACTCTGGTAAACCCATGCATGACTTTATCCAGGTTTCTAACATAATTTTTCACCTCTATTGTCTTTAACTTCAGTAAAATAAAATGTTCACCCAGAGCTTACTTATCACTCCTTTTCTTCACATTTCACTTTGTTCCTTTGCGCATATCCTGTTTTCCTTTGCTACTCAACAATTCTTCATATGCCTAGATTTCCAAATACACATCAAATTGAATACCTTTTGAGTTCCAAGAGATACTGGTGCCTAACAGTAGCACAGACAAGGGATCTCATGCATAGCAATTTATATACCCAAAGTTCTTATATGTGGACATCCAGAGAACATAGAGCCAACACCTCAACATAATAAATGATGAAAGGCTTAGCAGGATTAGAATTGATTGGGTGGGTAGTAGAATGGAAAGAATCAATGGACAATTTTCTAATTGACTGGATAGCCCATTCCATGCTGATGTTTTGTTAGAAAAAATATCTCAGAAGATTTTCCTAGGTTTAAATAATAACAACGCTCAAATTCAAACCAGTAAAACTCCAGTGAAGTTGAGGGAACTGCCTCAAGAATTGGTTTGCTGGTTTGCTATTTTGCAATTACAATCCATGGAATTTCCTTGCCCACGAAGTGAAACAGCAGGGTACAGAGCAACACGGCCAAATGAAATTGATCTGGACATGGTTGTATACAGGCAGGGCAGAAAACCCTTTGTCATTCAATTATTTCTTTTAAACAATAAAAACTGCCTGAAACTCCTAAAGTCCTCTTTTGGAAATCTGAGAAGAAATGGATGAAACAGGAGTATGACCCACTCTTAAATCAGTGAGCCCAATAAAACCATACTCAAAATGATTTATTCAATACTAGCAAATACCTATGATATCTTCCCCACTAAGGACTATTTCAATGCAGTTTTTGTGCAAGCAGAAATGTAATCCAGAGCTGCAGGCCAAGAGCCATTGCAAATGTATGCAGATGTATGCAGATACTTGGAAAAGTAAACCACACAAAACTAAACAAACAAATAGAATGTCTCCACTGTAAAAATAAAATCTCAAAATTGCTAGTAAATGTGAGGAAAGAATGCTTTGGAAAGTGCAGAGATGTATTAACACTCAGGACATCACATCTGCAGAACCCTTGCTAAAAGTTTCAGATCCCTACCCCCAAAAGGAGAAAAGAGTTCTGAAGTTGTAGGGCTTAACACATTCTCATGATATGCAGTAATGTGTTCATTAGGGAAGCTGTTTGCCAATCTGAGCCTGACAATTAATAGAGTTTCAAAGCAGCCTGTGAAATGAAATCATAAAATAAAGAAACCCTGAAATTTAGCAAAGAATGATAATCTCTTTGCAAACAAATCACATCCACAGATCTGAAAGGAGTTTACAGGAGTTTAGAGTTTACAAGAAGAACTTGCTGTGTAAAGAGGGTAAAGCTATATGGAAGGCAGAAAAGGATGAAAAGAAGAAAAGCATTCATTTGGGATGAATGATTCCTTATACGGCTTCATGCAAACACTGATTGTGTGAAATAAGAAAGAGAAATAAAATGAACAGATTAAAACAGAGAGCTTGCAAGTTCAAAACATATAGAGAGGGATAGGCAAAACTGTGGGAAAGGCCCTGAAGAAGGATATACAACATGAGTAGCAGGCATATGGAAAGGCAACTACTCAAATGTAGAAGAAAAATTAAAACAGCACCACCAATGTCTCTTCTTTTAGATCAAGTAGCACTCTGCTCTGCCATGTCTTTGTGTTGAATAATTCCAGCCCCCCAGGGCAGGAACTGCTTCTTACAGGGTGCTGTATATATATAAAGGGTGGCACCATGGACCCCTTATTCTGCATGCAGCTTTGGACTAATTAAAGGACCTTATTTTTAAAAATAAATTTCTGAGGTCTAAAAAGTATTTGGCAGTGATTATGACTCACAAAAACCCATTGGTGTGATGTCTTGTCTCAGTGCCCATGTCTGGATAACCAAATCCTTAATGTAAAGGTTAACCAGATGCGTAACTGTAATATAAATTCTAAAGACTTTAAAATCTAAAAATCTTAAAGCACTTGACTTACCTATGAGAGCAGAGCTCCCTGGACTGACAGTCAGTTTTGTTCCTGAAGGAGAAGTCAGCCCTGAATGGGTGCTGGGCCCAGCACTGCTAAGCACTGATGTCAAGTCTTCTAGGTAAGGAAGAGGTCGTGGAGGCTCTGGTAACAGATTGGGAGAATGAGCAACACTATAGGAGAAAACATCTTGGTATATAGACCCCACTCCTCTTCTCCCACTACCCCTCCCACCTCCCCCTCCCCAGATATTGCTGCAATTATCACTGTGCTGCAACATTGCCATTTCAGAGGGGCAGATTAAGCAACTTCGGATAACTACTGAAACTTTGCCTCATGTGAGGTGAGGTGCTGGAGAAATTATTAAAATAACATCTGTATCAATGTGACCACAATCTGAAAGAAATCATCTTCGAAGGTTACTACAGCATTCTGGTTGTTCTTATTCATAAGTGACAGAATTATATGGTATCTGGAGATACAGCAGCTTGGAAGAAAAAGCAAATGTATACAGCGTAGAGGCCAAAGGAAATGTTCATGACAATTAATGAAAAACTTTTAGTGTCTGCTACAACTTGGATCAAGCCCTAATTAAATATAGTTATAATGCTGCCAGATCCTGTGGTATACTTAGGCAGAACTCAAAGGACTAAGAGTTCAGAGTTCAAGAGGATCAGTCTATGCTGAGAACTGCAGGATTTAGTTGTTTACTAATCACAATGCTATTTTAAAATTTGAGGTAATGCCTAGCATTCCCAATTCTGCTTGTCACGAAAATGATGTGATATTTGATCAAAATGAACAGTGGCTTCATCCCCTTTCAATTAGATCACGGCGCCCATTATGCAAGTTTTCTACTGCTGATATCACTCAGCACCAGGAGTACAGGTCAAGGATACCTGAACTGTTCTGTTCCATCAAGGAGCTAAAAATGTAATTTGCTTACAAACATAAGCAGCTTGCATAACTCACAGTAACTTACCATCTTTAAAAGCTAAGCCATCTATAATGATCAGAAAAGGATTTAGAGATCATCTGGGAGAATTTATTTATAGGCTGAAACTCAGCTGATTTTTTTTCCAGATTATTTTTTTAGACTGAGATTCTAGAGTCAGTCTGGATTAGTAGCAGAAAAGTTTGAACCTTCATTTTAGTACTGTCTGTGAAAATCTCACTGTTATACATCCTCTGGAAGCTCACTAGTTATGAAAGATGAGAGCTGTAGTGGATGTTCTAATGGTATTGCCCCAGTTGTGGGGAATAGGTTTCAAAATTTGAGACTTCACCACCAAATGCACTACTAAAGTACTTAAAAAGTCTGTCTGGATCAGTCATCTGCCAGCCAGGCAGAAATTACAGAAGATGAGTTACTAGGGAAGGAAACGCCTTTCCCACAATTGCCTTTTGCACAATTCCAGTTTCCACCAGGTACCACTTCCACTCACGTTTCACAGCTGCCACTCTCTTTCAAATCACCCAGATGGGCTTTCTGTCTGGTGTTTAAAAACACGGGGAAAGTAAAATTCACCATTCACAGAACTTGAGATGTACTTTTAGGAGCACACTGATTTTATGGACCTTTGTGAAGTGGGTCAGGTATCACACAGCCTTGAATGGAAAGACTGTTCAGCAGAGACAGAGCACTTCACAGGGAAAAAGTGCCATCACTCTCATTTTAAGATAGTCACTTTAAGATATGGTTAATAAATGCTTTTCTTACCTAGCAATTCTGAGAGAGTATCTTGGGACTGGGAGGTGCAATCCCTGTCCTTAGACATTTTCTCCTCATCCACTTTCCTTCTACCATTGCCTTGCTTAAGCTGATGCTGCCCAGAGTACAAATGGAGACTGATGCTTTCTTTAGAACAGGGCTACCTGCATGCAATTTCCTCTTTCCACAACAACCAATTAGTTCTGCCATCTGGATGTGCCAGTAGCCACATAACTGCTGTTGCCAATCCAAAATACCAAAATACCCTGGACTTACCAAGAACCAACAGCTGGGAGCTTTCAGTTACTTCCCCATGGGGATTGGATGCCTTGCAGGAGTATAACCCTTGATCTGATAAAGAAACATTTGCTATTAACAGCAACCCATTATGCAGATGGTGAGTAGAGGACAGCTTGACCTTGTTCTTAAACCAAGTAACTTTTGCTTCAGGAACACCTGGAAAAAACATTGGCAAAGTGTAACTAACACAAGTATTACAAGGCACAAACACTTGTAAGGCAAGTAGTCCAAGAAGAGATGAGAAGTACTGAGTGAAGGCTAAAGAAAAAGAGGAAGGGTCAAGGAAGATTTCATATGGCCACAGTCCTTTAGAGCAGTGACTCAAATAAAACAACTAAATAAATACGGAGACAGACACAATTAATTTGCTTCTTGCAGGCAGCTACTCAGATAGTCCTAGTCTATAAAGGCATATTCCTTTGCATTTCACTAGCAGCAGAAGAAACAGGGGTTAAAAGTGAGATCCCCTTAATGTTGAGGTATTGCTGTTAAATCTAAGAAAGATTCTTATATTTAGAACACTCTGGCTACAAAATTGCCTACATCAGTGCTACAAAAACATTTTACTAATTGCATTCTATAAGCATGTCCTTCCCCTGTCTTCAGTGTTTCCACACTAACAGGAGATTTGCAGGTGCAGCTGTTCCTGCAGTTTCCTTTGGGGAAGATGAGCGGCATATGTCAATGAGCAGCAGCTCTATTTTCTTCTGAGCTCCCACCTTCAGTGACACACGCAGCCTCGAGATGGGAGCAGGAGGCATCCAGCACAGGGATGAGCAAACACATCGTGTCACATCACTGCTGCAGGGGGTAGCAAGAGCCTCTCAACTGCCTCTGTTGGGCAACGGCGGATGCCAGAGGACAGAGGGCTGAGTGTTTCCCTTGCAGAAGCATCAGAGAGACTCAGAGTCTGAGAGCTGCCAGCTGGAAACAGAACTCACTTTGCTGGGGCAGGCAAGACTTTAAGTAGTGAGTATTTACCCTCGTCTACTCTTCAGCTTTCCCCTCCATCCATGTGCATGTATCCAGCACAAAAAGCCTACCTGGAATACTAGTAAACAGAATTGTGTAAGCTAATTGAGATAATTTTGCTAAACCAGTGGCTCAGGGAGAAAGGAATCATTGCAATACAAGTTTCTAACAGTGATGACTAGTTTCCAATGCCACAACATTCTTGAAATGGTGAATAATATTTCACAATCTGGTATAGCTGATGAATAAACACGGGCCATAAATCAAGGCAAGAACTAGAAAATAAAACCACCAGCAAGTAGGTGAACCACAGAGAAAAAGACTGTTTAGGAGAACTGAGAGAACTGCAAATTAGAGCAACAAAGATACAAGGAGGTAAAGGACAGGAAGGTAACATATTTTAAGCCACCCTTCCAAACCAGTTCTGACTCAACAGTCACTAATTGCACATGACATTTTGGCATTGCAGAATGCCCTAAAAAAACTAGAAAAACCAGTTTTTAAAACTAGATTTTAAAAACTGATTCTTTCTTACACGTCAGACTGTATTTTCAGTAACAGTCTGGGCCATATTGCTTGAAGTTTCTGGTATGCAAATAAATATCTGCAAAATTTAAGCACGGAAATCAACAGAAAGCTCCCTAGTGATGCTGATGTTGCTCTCACATCCTATTTTTAAGTGAAATGGTGCACAGTAGTAAAGTTACCCACACCAAAAATGCTGCTGGCTTTCTGAGGCTTGGAGCAAATCCTCCAGCTGGCAGTCACAGGCATCTGCAAGACTCCTGAGTGACTTTCAGGTGGGAGTTCCCCTAGGATTAATTTTGGAGAAGTCTGGAATTGACAATAATCACCTAACAATAGTTAAAAAATATATTCCTTCACCTCTATAGACAAAGAAATGATTTTATGTCAAGTGAAATAATGTTAGCTTTCAATCTTGATCAAAACCATGACACTGTCTTTGGGGTAAAACTAAAATAGAGCTTCATCTTGACATAAATCACATCACATGCCAATTAAACTCTAATGCATCCAGAATGACTCTATTTCCCCTTGTCCTTTAGTTAATATCTATAGATTTCAATTCAGAAGACAGACTGTGACAGTGCTTATGCCTGTCTTAAGAAGTTGAAAAGCAATATAAGATAGCTCCCTAGGCTTTGATTGCGTACTCTTCCATTATCTCTTATTTTTAGAAACTTCTCCAGGTTTATCAACACGTGTCAGCAGTGAGTGTATATTTCTGGCCCTTGACAGAAAACGCAGCTTTAGAGAATACCATAACTGATCCTTAATATTTCTCTTGTAAGTATCTATTCTGCTGTCTTGCTGACTCTCAGTAAAAATGTGTCTCTACATGAGCTGAGCTATCCAGATCCAATACACGCATGGTCCTCTACTAGAGGCTGTACAGTGATAGAAACACAGCTTATATTAATGGGATGAACTGTCACTGAACTCTGACCTAGAACTCTCATTGGTTGTGCTGGCTCAGGACACTCTGACATGACTAGAGAGAAAGTACCAGAAGGAAAAAACTGTAGCTTTACAAGACTGTGTGAAGAGCTGTTTTCATCCAGACAAGTCTCCACATAATTTCTGGATATGCTTGTTTGCTTTCTAACTGTGTTAACTTTGCTCTCACATACTAATCTATTTTTATTGCCAGATGTTATTGCATTAACTGTGGCATGTTAATTTACTATGATTTAGTAGCCATTTCATTGTTAATGTTTTCTGGGGAGCTTTGGCAAACTATACAGATGTAAAGTTTATCTACCTGAAAGAAGTCACTAGGATACAACACATTTGCTGACTGCAGAAGCAGTGCATGTTACTCTTATCCTTAGAATTCATTGTTCTAAGGGTGATCAAAACTATATAAAAGCTGAATAATCATAAAGCTAAAACAAAAGGTTTGTGCTTACATTAGGAGAAAAATTACATTTATTCTCATACTATGTTACAGACTTTATGAGCTGGTTCATTTTCCAGGTGTAGGTGAGACAGTTGGTAGAAATTCCTGTTCTTGGATCATTCCTCAAGGTAGTTTTTTTTTGTAATTGCTGTTGAATTGACACGATTTTTATGAAATTAGGATTCTAGTGCCCGTAAAACATATCTGTCCTCATTACTCACTCTCTTATTCCCTTTGTAACACCCCAGCTTGGGGTTTATGATTTTATGATAATTTCAAGGGCATAAATCTCTGGTGTCAACATAGTTAACATTTTCTGCGGAGGGAGTAGCAGATTTTTTTTTCACCCATGGAGAAAATTAGGATTTAAGAAAATTTTTTCTGTGTCACAGAAGACTCCAATATACAGATACTAGATAGCAAAAAGCCTTATATTAGACAAGAAGACCCAGCTAAAATTTTCCATTTTGGATGTTGTCATAGAGGGTGAGTTTCACAAAATTGCTAGAGATTATTTTCCTCTCAGAGAAGACTTTGAATCTGTGCCCCTGACCATTCTGTGCTTCCCTCCTGTAGTTTTCTGATATTATAAGTACTGTGGAAACTTTATTTAGTCACATTCTGTTGTTTACATGGTGCTTTTGGTGAAGAGAAATGGCTACACTTAGATCACCAATAACTGAATCTGTGTGTTATGTGCCTAGGCAGCTAAGAGAACCTAGAAAGAGAAATACAAAATAATTGGTGTTAATGTAATGTTTAGTCTCTTTCACACAATATCCATGCAGGTGAGGATGGTGAGGCCTGGGAAAAAACCAGATATCATTTTCATCTTCTTCCTTGAAAGTCACTGAACACCAGTCTGATTGCAAGAGTGTGTTATACTATGCATAAAAGTGTAATGCAACCATGGTATGGCCCCAGGTCTTTAGAGATTTCCCAGCTCCTCCTCCTGATCTCAACATCATTCCCAACAGCCATAGGACTGCCACACACAGATAAGGTCAACCTATTTTGGTTACCACTGGAAAGAGGCAAACTGTCACTGTAAGACTGAGGGATATTCAGTCTCTGACTGCAAAACAGTTTTAGGGGAAATTGTGTTTCAGTAGAATTCCTCTAAACACCTTCAATTCCAAGATGAGAAAAAAAAGGAAAAAAAAAACCAGAAAAAAAAAAAAAGAGTGCTAATACGCCTTTAATGTAAAATAAGTTTGGCAGAAAAATAAGAAACTAGCTGGAGTGATTTTTAAAATCCCCATCAGTGACAAAATTAGTCAGTCCATGCTTGTATATTGTCACTGAACATCCCCAACCAGTAGCCATGTCAGTTTTGTGTATCAGTTTTGTTGCAGCCACACCACACCGTGTATCTCTTACAATGATGCCTGTCGCATTGACTCAGGGGTTTTTTTTTGAGCCAAATTTTCTTAAGCCACTACACTTGCCTTGTTTGATATGGATAAAAGGAGGACAATTCTGTGATAAGAATTAACGTAAGCAATGAAGTTTGTCCAAGAACTAGGAAAACCTTGCAATTTCACTCAGCTGCAACTGGAGATACCAATTTAGCAAAGAATCCCACAGAAATTTACAGCCAAAGGCACCTGCAGAGGAGAGAGTAATTTTTTACCTGCAACCTGGCAGTTAATGCTAACATTTGCTTTCTGGATCGTTTTCAGCATGCTTCCAATATCAACAGTGACAGCAGGTGATTCAGTGTTGATCATGGTAGCTCTTGATGCCTTTATCAGTGGCTTTCCTGCATAAAAGAATTAAAAAACCACATGATAAACCACAGTTTATCATAACAAGTACGTCAGCATCACAATGGGATAGATAGGCTGGAACACTCTTTGTGAAAGTAGACACAACAAGCAGGTGGATAAGGTAAAATGAAGTGTAAGGCCACCTGCTCTTTATAGTATTTCAGTGTCATCAAAGTCCCTGGGTAAAGCTGTCTTGAGCAAAGAAAAGGCATGCTTGAAGCAGAGGCAGAATAGCATCGAAGCCATATGGACATGCAGGAGAACCAGCTGAATCAATTTACACCAGCACAACTGCAGCTGCAGTGAGATGCTTGCCTGGCGCTGCAGCTGCACCACCACCCCTGGCTACAGACCAACCCCAGGAGCCTGAGTGATGGCTACACGCACAGCAGAGAAAGTTTAGAGTAACATGCAAGCTGTTTCTACATATTGATCATGGTTTCCTTAACCAGCAGGGGAAACACCAGGGTGGGGAAGACCAGGTCAAAACCAGAAAGTTTTCTCATAATGGCCAGCAGAAGAAGATGAGGGATATAAACTGAATTAATGTTATACAATGTTACCACATGTTTCAAATAAAACAAAACAGGGCATCTGATGGGAAGGGGTTTATCTCTAATACAGCTACTGCTTTGCCCACAATAAAGTGTACTTTGAACATTGGTGACAGCAAGTCAAGGTGTTTCGCTGCTGTTGTGTCTTTGTGGGATTACTTACGAAGTTATCCACCATCAGTGGCTCAAGAAACCTTCTGCAAATCCTTTTGTAGGGCTACTGTAAAGGGATGCTCACAAAACAGGTCAGGGGTACCCAAGCTTAGCTTTGAGAGAGAGTACTAATGCAGCACAGCTGACAACAGCTGGATTAAGGTGCTCCCCTGTCTCAGAGAAAGTGCTCTGCAGTCAGGACGTTGCCAGAATAGCAGAAGGTAACAGAACTGCTTTAAATCACATGAGACTTGGGTGGTTTTGACTCAGTGTTGCATTTTCAAACACATTATTTTCCAAAAATCTATAAACACCTTTTTCCCCCCCATTTGAAATAAGTGGCCAGATACAAAACCAGATATCCTCATTTGACTCCAAAAGCTGCAGTTTCAGGCTAATGTCTATCACTAGCTTTATTTGTTGAATGGATGGGTAGAATCTAATGGGATGAAGTTCAATAAGTCCAAGTGCCGAGACCTGCACTTCGGCCACAATAACCCCCTGCAACGTTATAGGCTGGGGACGGTGTGGCTGGACAGTGCCAGGCAGCAAGGGACCTGGGGGTGCTGGTGACAGCCAGCTGAACCTGAGCCAGCAGTGTGCCCAGGTGGCCAAGAAGGCCAATGGCATCCTGGCCAGTATCAGGAATGGTGTGACCAGCAGGAGCAGGGAGGTCATCCTTCCCCTGCACTGGCACTGGTGAGGCCACACCTTGAGTATTGTGTCCAATTCTGGGTCCCTCAGTTTAGGAGGGATGTTGAGATGCTTGAGCGTGTCCAAAGAAGAGCAACGAGGCTGGTGAGGGGCTTGGAACACAAGCCGTATGAAGAACGACTGAGGGAGCTGGGGTTGTTCAGCCTGGAGAAAAGGAGACTCAGAGGTGACCTTATCACTCTCTTCAGCTTCCTGAAGGGTGGCTGTGGTGAGCTGGGCGTTGGTCTCTTTCTCCGGGCAACAACAGACAGAACAAGAGGACACAGTCTCAAACTGCGCCAAGGGAGATACAGGCTAGAATTAAGGAGGAAGTTTTTCACAGAAAGAGTGATCAAATACTGGAATCATCTACCCAGGGAGGTGGTGGAGTCACCATCCCTCAATGTGTTTAAAAAAAGACTGGATCTGGCACTTGGTGCCATGATCTAGTTGAGGTGTTAGAAGATGGGTTGGACTCGATGATCTTAAAGGTCTCTTCCAACCTAGAAATTCTGTGATTCTGTGATTCTGTATGTTAACTTGGCACTGACCAATGAAGAAAAGATGGATCTGAGAAAAATAATTTGATTTCACTGAGCTCATGGAGAGTTCTGAAAATTTAAGTCAGTCTTAAATATAAATCTCTCCATATAGCTGTATTTCCAGGGCTTTTAAATGATAACATTCATCTGTAACTCCTGTCTATCAGTTTGGTATTTTTTTTGTACTTTACATTTTTTTAGTTTGATTATTTTAATGCCCAACAATAGCTATGTAAAATACTATATTTTATTGTTTGAATACCTCTAAAAGTTTTGATTCTTTTGGTAAAGTCTAAAGAAAAGAAAAATTCTTCAGCTATCCATCAGCCTTTTATTTTCCTGATTGGTTTCCATAACCCCACCACCAGATTAAAAATCTTTTAGCTGTTCAACCCATAAATGAGTAGGAAACCATTGCGAAAACAAAAGGGAGCATATTCCACTGTCTTTTTTTCCATGCATGTGTTAAATGAATCAGAAAATTCTTCAATGAAATAAGCTTTCATCCCCACTCTTGATTCCTCTAAGATGATTTCAGTTTTCCATGTTTTTTGGAGAGAATACACCCATTATGGCAAAAAGATTGTTACTTTGTTCCAAAAAATGCTCAGTATTTCACTTGGATATTTATGGTCTCATTTTATAGGCTGTTCAGCTTTTTGCCTTGGATGTGGGATACAAAAGTATACCAGTTCCTAAGAGGAGTTTTGCTTGAGTCTGGGATGCATGAATGCTAGTTCACCTAAATGTTTAAATTATAGCTTTGACAATGAATTATAATTAAAAAGCTAAAGTCTTCCTGCATGACATGTAGACCTAACACTTTATTTTTACAGTGTCATACAAAATTATTGCCACAATATGTACAAAAACTATGGCTTTTACACTCACTAAACAATGTGGACAGAATAGCAGTTTTGACTGATGATTTTTTAATCTCATGTTCAGCTTCATGCTGGTGCAGCATAGGAGGTTTAGTGTGAGTTGCTACTTCTAAAGTATAACACTACCCTAACAGCAGCACTACTACCTTGCTGCCTGGAGTTCAGCAAAGTTATTTCTGACAGTAGTAGTGTAAAAAGGGTCAGTCTCTTCAGTTTTGCCTACAGGTAATTTGTAGCTCTGATGCAGATTTTTCTTTTTGCTTTGGAAGATTCACCCATTCTGCTAAAGGACAAGACAAAGTCTCGTTCTAGTTGATTTACTGATTTTCGAAGCTTCACTGCTATCCACTGTTGCCTTATTACATTTTCTTTATGCTTCTCTCAACTGAAATTTTCTCTGTATTTGGTGTAATTTTTTTTTAATTAAAGCTTATCAACAGCTATTCCTTCCTCTAGTCATACATGGATACAATAGCAGCTGATGGTTGCTGCCCATACATTGGGAGTCTCCAAGCATTTCCACATGCTGAACCAGTAAAATGGATAAGTCTGCAAAATTAATAAGCTTTTCAGTATTCTTAGCACGTTTATTTTTGCCTTGGTGATAAATAGGATCCTCCCTCTGTAAGACCTCTCTGCCCTGTCACAATCATTAGCTGTCATTGTCTGTTCTGTTCCTGTATCTTTCTCAACAGCTCTTCATTCATGTTTGCTGCTCCAGCCTTCTGCTAGTCCTGATGTGGTTGTGAGCCTGCTGACCATGTCTGCTTGGGAACCTTGAAGAAGCTGGATTCACACTTCTGACTCCCTTTGCCACTGGCTTTTATCTGAATGAGTTTTCTTTAGAATTGAATTCTAAACCAGCACAAGATATTTAGTCTGCTTTAGAATCTGTTTAACTAGAGGAATAAAAACATGGAATCTAATTTTTTGAGAACCTCTATTTGCTACAATTGAAACAGTGTCAGCCACGCTTGTGATTGAGTACAGTGTTTGATCCAGTAAAAGATTCAGCTCTGGAAGTTTTCTTGCTTGCCTAATACACCTCAATACACCTAATAACTCTAGTACATCTGAGTAACTCCTGCAATCCATCTGTTCAGGCTGCAAATAACCAGGATAAGTACTGTTTTAAGAGCATGTCAGATGCAAGTAAGAAAAAGCATTTATGTCTTGCAGAGACACATAAACCTCACAAACTATGTATGAAAGCCTTGGGTTTTTGCAGAGTTCACACCCTGTGTTTTCACCAGTGTACTTCTGTTGATGCATATTACATAGCTTTAGCAGCCATCTGTTCCCCCACAAACAACTTCTGTCCAGATTCACACAAGTAACATAGACAATCCTGCAATCACAGAGGTTAATCTATTACCTGCTAGTGTGACAGCAATGGAGACAGAGTCAGATCCCAGGGCATTGGATGCATTGCAAGCATAAAAACCCACATCAGCTTCCACAGGTGCTAGAATCTGCAAGGAGTCATCAGGCTGAAGGAGCAACCTGGCACAAAGCAGGAAGAAAGAAAGATGTAATAGTCTCTTAGTCCATGTGAACATGAACATATATACTGGGAATTTTTAGGTTTAGGTAGTATTTTTCATAGATCAGGCCTTTAGGTTAAATTTTAAAATCTATGAAGAAATTGAAATTCTTACATTGAGACTGTAAGTTGTGATTACTTAAATTAAATTTTAGTCTCTTTCCCAGTTCCTCTGCTCCTGATATGTGCATTAAAGAAAGATTGCTTAGTAATCAGGACATTTACCCAGTGAAACCTCCTCTGCTGTACCACTTGTGCCTAATGCTGAATGAATTTCTCAGCATTTCTGTCTTCCAGTTCTGCAGCATAGGAATAGCAATAGCAAGATAAAGCCAAATTATTGCAAGGGAAAAATCATGAAACATGCTGACACTATGCAGAAAGAAGTGAAGTGAACCACAGGGTCAGTGATAAAGCCTGAAAGGTTCAGATTCTTTTATTGATGGGCAGCTTATACAAACTCAGCAGTCTTGATTCTTCCCTAATAATCAGTGAAGATAGAGAGGAGTTCTCAGCTCCTCCTTGGGCTGAACCCACGGTTTGTTTCCTCTGCCAGTAAGAGCAGCCTACCATGAGCTCAGTGTACTGCCTATGGTTAAACAGAATCAATATGGTCTCAGTGCTCTTATGAACTGCTTCTTTCCACTGTCTGCTTTTGCAGTGGTATAACTCATGAGGTCCTGGTATGTGGGGGTGCATCTTTGTTGTGATAATCCTTTTGGCTATTGTTGTAATATATTCAGTAGGTTTGAATGGTTTGTTCCTAGCAACTCCCTCACAGCTGGTTTAGCCCAATGTTGTTTTCCCCCTTTCCTATCTCTTAGTGCAAATACCTACCCCTAATTCCCGATCCTTCTATGTCCATCACTGTAGCCCTGCCCTCTGCCTTGTCATTTAAGTGGAATCCCAACCTCTCGTTCTAGAACCCTCTGTGTCATCTACGTAATCCCTGGATTCCTATAAATTCTGGGAGAGTGTTCCTCTCCCTAGGTACCCCTCATTGGTCCTGAGGCGATGTGATCCCGCCTTGTGCTCCTCCTCCGTTCTCCCCTGGTTGGTTACTGTGTTATCTGATCTACAAATTTGTAACATTGTACTGTTCTTGGTTCTACTGTCACTGCATCCTTCAGAGGTATTTTGTCCCCTTAGGAATAAAGCCTCTTGGAGACGCATACAAAGGACCCTTCCTGCTCCTTTATCTCGACACTCGGCGCTCCAATCCATCTGTCCACAGTCAGAACTGCCGGCCACCTCTGGCTGCACCGCTGCCCTTGCCGGTCGGTGACTGGGCAGGGAGCGGGCACTTGGGGGCACGGCCCCGAGGGAGAAAGTGAGCTAGCCTGGCTAAGCTTTTTCCCTGAAATCGGGTGCTGCATCAATGGTATACACCTACTTCAGTAAGAATTCAGTCCACGGGTTTGTGCTTATGTACTCTTGTTTAAAGATAAAATCTACTGTTCTCATCAGCAACTTTCAGCAGTTGTTGCTTGTAAACTCTTAATTGAGGCTGTGATTGATAGTGGGTGGCAAGGGTGAAACTGGGGGAGGGATATGCCTGTAAAACATATGCAATAGAAATCTGCTCACAGATCCTGGAATTGATGAGTTTCTTTACACTCCCATCACCACAATAAAAGCTGTTGTCTCATGGACGAATAGGCCACGGATATTCAGTTTTGTACAACACTGTGGGTGGTAGATCTCTAAACCAAACCAGATTAGGGCCACCCAGCAAAATCTATTATAGGAGAAAAATTCCAGAGTTAACATTATTTTTTTACCCTTTTGTGAGCAATAAGAAAAATTGTCATTATCAATAAAAGAGATGCCTGTTTTTAAACAAGTTTTGTAAATGCTTAGAAAAATGCAGATTTGCAAAACAAACATTAATACTTTTAAAACTGCATCTGTGCTTTCACAGGCAAAAAAAACCACCAATGGTTGAAACAATTGCCTTCCCACTTTTGCTGTCAAGGATGTTTTTCTTACTTCTTAGTCATAAGCAGGGCTGACTAGATAGTCACTGCTAATGGCAACAGCAACAAATAGATTTTTTAACGTGCCAAACTAATGCTGGCATGCATCTCTATCTCACACATAAATTTTTAGTTTAACACCGACTGCTTCAACCATTACATGGAATTCATTAAATCTTCAGAAGATGCCCCAAATTATAACAGCCTGTAACATTTAAAAGTTCTGTGTGTTCTGTCTGCATGTCTACAGATATAGTATGTAGGCAGATCTTCAGTCTACAACAAGCTAATGCTTACAAGACTCCTAAAATAGTTTTAATTAATGTTTCTGACATTTTCAGGCTGAGGAAAGATCTTGCCTAATATTGCATCTTTCAAAACACAAAGCTGCATAATTTGTTTTTTATTAATCACCTCTCCTGACATAAACCTCTCTCTGTCAGCTTAAGTCACCTCAAGATCCAGCACAAATATTTTAAAAATAGAGGTAGTCCAGGTAGATACTTGCCTTTTCAAAAAAATAAAACTCCAACACAGCTCCATCCTCCTATCCTCTCAACTCAAGTTTTAATGTCCTTTTCCACAAACAAACATTATGTCCTCTTCTTCTCAATAATTCTGTTATTTGTGCATCACAATTTGGCATAGCTGCTTTTCTTGAAAGCAGATCCCTTATCATTCATCATTGTATAGAATTATTTTGGCTGAATTCCCTATTTGCTCATAGATTGCTATTTTTGTTAGGTATTGAGTTGCTTGTCAGGGCTGAGAAAAAAAAACAGCCAGCTGTAGCAATTCTTTATGTCACCAGCATGTCTTCAGGATCTCATTTATGGACAGAAAATCATACAGCTTAATATTTAATCAGTCTCATCTCAGTTGCTCCACACTGCATTGCCTCCAAGACAAAAACATATTTTGCAGGACATATACCAATGACTAAATCAGACAAACACCTAACAAACACCTCGCAAACACCTAACTCCATACCACTTACTGTTCACATGCTGATTCATGTCCTTTTAAAAAATTTATGTCTGTTTTTGAGAAGCTGAATTATCAAGCACTAATGGATCCCCAGTGACAGAAATTGCAGCATACTTGCAAGCTTATTAAAGAGTGCACAAATTCCTCAAAGATTTTTCACTTTTAAAACTGATTCCTTAGGAATTCAATCTGAATTTTCTTTAAAATAAAACATCTTCCAACATACACAGTAGTCAAAAAACTTTGGTAGAGATACTAGTAGGCTCTGAAACGACATTCAGAACCCACGCTGGTGTTAACTTGACTCTTTAACCTTAGGAGAGAGTGTGGACTTTTCTGTAAGCGCTCAGACTGAATAGGCAGACACAAGTTGGGGTCTTTTACTGGAAGCAGAGATATTTTCAACTGTTGCAGCTATTTGTGCCATGTGTTTTCATTCTACTGAGTAACTGAAAACCAGCATTTTTTGGGGGCCGAGGTTGCATCTTTTTGTGACTGTACCTAGACTAAAGCCAAAGAAAATTAATTTTTGCAAGGATAGCCATGCAGTAGGAATCATACTTCTGGGTGGATGAAACAGCTCATGGAATGGGGCAATGAGAATAGAGCCATACACCAACCATCATTATTGGACATCACTGGCTCAGACAAAATCCACGGCCGCAATGTGTAAAAGTGAATGCCTTTATCTCAGTGGTTTGTATACACAAAACAGGTAGCTGTTACCCAACCTAAAACTGTCAGCCTATACTCTAAGAATTGCAATAGCAACCAAGCGCTTCTGAAATCTCAGTATATTCAGTGGGGTGTGACCCGAGGAAATTCAGCACTGCTCTCTGGCCATTCTCAGAAGAAGGGTCTCTCTCTGATACTGGTACAAGAAAGCCCACCTCTATTTATTTCCTGATTCCCATTAAGACAGAGGTGGGCTGGCAAATCCTCTTCTCCATTCAATGGTTAGCAAAATACAAAGAAAACAAACTGCAGACCTGAAGGACCGTTCAGACATACCAGACACCACCACAGGTTTACATCTGTGGCCTTGCAGTTTACAGCAGTATACTCTAAGTCTGCTTAAACTGCAGCTTCCATTGGCACAGCTGACTGACAGGAACAAGAGCATTCTAAGCCAGAACCAGAATACTGATTTTAAAAGAACCCAGCAAAAAAATCCACAGAACAATTTTTTTACACACCACGATTTCTAAATTTCCATTAGCTCTAAAGATATAGTGTTGAGTTGTGCCTGAAGCTCAGAGCATGGTCATTTCTTCCTCCACACACCAGGCTGAGGGAACTATAAATGATGAGTACAGAAGGAATTTCATAAAGCAGAAACTGCCTCAATATTTAAAGAAGAGTTGTCAATGATTTATGCCACTAAGTGAAAAAGAAATGATACTTTCCTCAGACTTTTTTATAAAAATTTTGAGCACACAGACAACTGACTGATAATTCAGAAACAAAACACAACATTTAAGGCTATTTCAGCCAAACTGAATGGGAAAGGAAAAAGGATTGAAAAATAATTGTGAAATTATGTATAAAAAAAATCTGAAATGAAACTTCAGGAATCGTGTAAGTGTCTCTTACCAGCTAAATTAATCTACACGTTGTGATACCATGAAAGATTATAGGATATGAAAGAAACTTGCCAATTTTGCATGACTGTAGTGTTCAGCATTCCTCATACATCAACTTCATGTAACATCCCTTCCCTTTCATGGATGCCACAGAAGTTACAGTCATTTCAAGTAGAGAAAAATCCTCAACTTAATGGCCCAATTCTAATGGGATATAACCAATAGATGAAAATTTAGATATGAAACTTGTTTTGGCGGTGGCCTACAGATATTTTCACAGGAATATATCCAAATGAAGGGATTCTGTATGTCCAAGTCATGATTATGACTGTACGTGATTTCCACCAGAGGTACATTCTTGTTCTCAGTGACACCTACCCTTGAAAAGCTACTGGTTTTCTTGGGGATTTTTTTGGTGTTCGATTTAATATACTTATTAGCCTTCAAACAGAGAGGCAAGAACCAGGAAACTCAGATCATTATAGAAAGCAATTACTTTTCCATTAATTAAATAGTCAAAATAAAGAAGAAGTTAAGAAAATAATTTCATAACTGTATAGAAGGGGCAATTTTACCTAAATCAAGATTTTATTGGATGATCCAAGGGCACCACACTGGAAATTAATTTTTGTCTTGACTCCATCTTTTCCCATGATCTTACGACTACATGTATGTCTTAGATGAGGTCAGTATCTTGTGCAGAAGGAGTTGCTAGCAGATCCCTCAACAAATTTGTTGTACTGTGTTGCTCATTATTACTGCCTACTACAGTCTTTTCCTGTTCTTATATAATGATTTCTCACAGAACAGAACCAAAATATAAAATCCCAAGCATACACATGAGAAGAACGTATGTTATCAGCACAGTTAAACATACAACTTATACTGATAATAACCTCTTTCTGTGTGCTCTTCCACACAAACGAATAATGCGGACAGCCACCTGAAGGAAAAACAGCATAATTTTTGTGGTATACTGATAAAAGCATTTTGTTATGTCAAGTTCTCAGGTTACATCTGGGACCAGTGTTCTGGAATTTAAACAGGTTAGGATTCACCAATTCACATGGGAAGACAAATGCTAAATGATCCGTCTGTTGAGACGACAGCAAAGCTGCAGAGAGCCATGAGGTGTGGTTCCACAATTTAAAGCCTTCATCAGAACATACACAGTAAATGGTGATTGTAATGCCCTTTTAAGTTTATCCTGGGGCAGTTTAATGCATGGATATATATGTGGAAGGCAAAAGGCTCATCTCCTCTGTCTTCTCTTACTGCAACCACGTCTGTCAAGCCCTCCTGTGGCCCTAGGAGAAATGCAATTTCAGCTCCAACAGAGGATAATAGCAACAACCAATGCCCAGTTTTCTTATATCTGTATCAATCTTCATAGCAAAAATCTCTGCCTTCAGATGGGAAAATAAACTAAGACTCCCAGTTTCTGGATGCAGAGTGCTCTGTTCACTGTATTAGGCACTTACGTCCTTTAGTACTTTACAATCCGTTATTTTTTACTTACTCAAACAGAAGTAAGGTTCCTGTCTGCCACACCAGTCTGACCCAGCATCCAGACCTTGCTGAAGATTTACAGTGCCCTGTTTAACCCATTTACCAATTCACATGCACTTGCCCTTCTTTCTGTTATGAAATCAGACTACAGCAAAACATGGTTTTGTCCATGGGACTGACAGGCAGTAACACATGGAAAGTGATGAGTCAAAATATAAATTATTTTCTTAAAAGTTAAATAACATGCTTTACCTATCATTGTATTTCACTTCCTCTCCATTCTTAGCCCAGCTGATGGTGGGCTTTGGGTTTCCCACTGCTTCACAGTGAAGCAGCACACTCAGTGTGCCACTTGCTAGAACCACTGTCTGTCCCAGGTGGGTGACAACCTCTGAAGCAGAAAGTTGTTGTGCTGCTGAAATCTTTCGGAGGATGGCAGGCTTTTGATGAGGCCTGTGCAAACCATTTGCCAGGTCTACAGAGGTGGGAATAAATGTTTCAGCAGATGATGTCCTCAGGGAGCTGGTAAATCCAGAAACACGTCTGTGGAAAGGGTACTCCACTGAGGCTGAATCAGCTTTTCGCCTTGGTGCTTTGAGGACAGATTCCTCGTGGTCCAAGTAGCTCCTGAAAACCTCACGAGCCAGGTGCACAAGAAGATATTCAGTGTAGATATCTTTAAGCTCCTCAGGCTGGTGAGACAAATTTCTTATGATATCATCCAAGTGTTTCTGCTCTGCAACCATAGTAAATGGCAAGCTACGATCCTGGCTCTGGTCCTCTTCTGAGGATGCATTTCTCTCCACAGACTCCTGGGCTTCCCAGGACTCCAAACTTTCCGGTGGCCAGCCCCTGAGCTGTAGCACCCTCGAGACAATATTGTCATACCATCTGCTGGGGTTAGCAAGGCGGCCTCGCTTTTCAGCCTTGCTGCCATTGAAGAAAATCCCATTGAGATGTTTATCCTCTGTTCGCAAGGCATCGTTCAAACCGGCCTTTCTCATGGCTTCTTCCTCCCCAATACCAACTGGCTGCCCAGCAATGATCTTCTTGTTGCTTCCAATCAGTTTAATTATGAAATGCTCCCGGGCTGGCCCTGCTGTGCAGGTGTATGTCCCAGTGTCTGAAGGTTTCAGATGATGGATTTTCATGTACCCGAAGGGTGCGATGGTGATGTGAGCTGAACTGACAAGTCTCTTATCATCCTTCTCCCAAGTGATCATTGATTTCCGGAACCTTCTGGTAGGGCATCGGAGAATAACAGAAGTTTTGGGTAGCAGGTAGGCATACCCACCCACAATGAAGTGCAGCTTCTTCTGCTTCCTTGTCTGGATGTAAACTTGCTTTACGGCCATAATATGGGGGCTTTGTTTATGAGCCGGTCTGTTGTGCCCTGAAATATCATTATATAATTAGTATATGATACCATTAAACAAAGCAATTAGTTTACATTGTTGTGGGCAGCATTTGGCCCACTAGACAGTAATGGGAGAAACTGGACACCAGTTGCTGGACATTAAACTAAAACAATCAAAATAAGAGGAATAACAAGACACACTTCAGCAATGTGAAAGTAGCCTAGAGTATATGCAGAAACCAAATAGCCAGGGAAAAAAGCTTTACGGGAGAGAGAAAACTTCAGCAGAAACATAGTTCTTGTTAAAGTTTTTAAACAAAGACTGTTATTTAAGAAATGCACTAAATAGACAAATGTTTATCATCCAAACCTTCAAAGGCAACGTGATCTTGCAGCTCACAACAGTAAGGTAGAATGAGAGTCTTGCTACCTCAAGGTGTAATGTTGGACAGGAAAAAACTCTCTGGGCTAGGCTTAAAAACATGGTAAATACTATTAAAATTCACTAGTTCAGTGTGTTCTTCTGGTTTTCTTATCTCTGTGTCAGAGATCTTTAGTATGAAGCACTAAATTAAGCTGCATAGGCATATTACTAGTAAATACCACGTAAAATTTGGTCCAAGCTTTAGTTCTAAATATCAGATCATCTTTTCTTCCTACATACCCTTACATTCAGCAGTTTCAGAGGCAAGCTGAAGCTAGGCTGACTTTCACATATCCAGTTGGTTTACTGTAGACTAGGGAAGAGTATATAGGAGGACTTGCGATGGGCAAAAACAAATTCACGAACTACCAACATAAAATACTACCAACATAAATCTAACTTGTGTTGCATGGTTCATCAGCAATCTCAGGTCATAGAGGATTTTGAGTGACATAATGAAATAACAGGTTTCTAAATGATCGTTGGCAAAATCCCTTACCAACCATCTTCCTTGCAGCTGTTCTAGCAGATAGTTTATTTGCTCCAGCCCTCCAGCTGCTGTGTTGTGTCTCTGAACCTCTACATTCCAGCTGTGAAATTCAGATCTAGATTTTGGTCAGAATTTTGAGCCAGTTCTTCCAGGAACTAGTAGTTCCCTTCCAGCACACTGGCTCATATCCAGCTCCATTAGTGAAATCTGCAGCACTTCTCCACTGGCTTGACTTATTTACAGACAGAAAAACCCACTCCACAAGACTGAGTAATACTAGCGTGAAAGAAGGCTGTGAGGCAGGAAATAGCATGGATTTCTTAGTGAAGCACTTCCAATCCCTTTTCCCCAGACACTGCCAAACACCTTTTCCACTTACTTGCACAGGGGCCTAGTGAACAGGGCCTGATCAAGGATGAGAATGGCAAAGGGAGGCAGAGTGAGGAATTGATGATAACAAACTCCCCGGTTTTCAGCATCTTTCTGCAAATAGCATTTCGACTCTGTGTGCCTTCTCCACAGCTCACTGAACACTAGGAACAGGATGAGAGACATTAGCAGAAATGAAAAAGGTGCTCCATGTCACACACTTCCTTCCTCAGCTCCCATATCCACATTGCATACACACACCACAGGATAAAGCAGTTGCAGTTTTCAAAATGTTGCAGCAGAATAAAGCAGAGCAGCATCTGACCATGCAGTTACAAACAGTGCAGGCACAGTAAGCAGATTAAATACTTGTTATTTTCTGTCCTGTAAGGCTTAATTTCTTTCCATGATCTTGTTACCGCTTCTTTTCTGTCAGATGGTGTCTCTTGTTTTAATGGTACTGTGCTACAGTACGAAGCCAGTCTTTAAGCTTTGTTTCTATGTGTCTGTGTCTGCTGGCTGGAAAAATTCCAGCTCATGTCTGAATTGCAGATCACAGTTGCATTCTGGGCCAGATAAAATCCAGCCTGAACTTAATCTTTAGGCTTTGCTGTTGCAAATCCCTTTAGGAATAATAAAGGGATGAATATTTTAGTCACCAATTAATTACCTCAGCCTTGTAGTTACTACACACGGCCTACACAGAATGGTATAAACCCTCTAATACCAGACTGCAGTGCTTGTTGCATAGGTGGACATGGTTTGACGGACTTCATCATGACTATTCAGTTTCATATTTATGCATATAGCATTGTGGAAAAAGAAATACAGACAGTGTCTTTGCACTGGAACAAAGCAGCAGTCTGTAAAAGGAACTAGAAAATGGGTAAAGCGCTGTAATTACCATCTACACTGCCAGAATGGCTATGTGTCTCCTGGCAGAAGACTTTATGAAAACATCCACTAATTTGTGTAAAATGCCCAGACAGATGGGCAGGTGGGACAGCTCTGTAGGGTGATTGGCATTTCTTTTACAACTTCCACAACATAATTTCCGCTACCTTCCGTGAAAGAGGACTGGAAGAGTGGTGGCAGAGACTGCAAGATGTGGAATCATTTTCATGCTTACTGCCTTGAACCTTTGCCCTTGCTTTGACCTTATAAAGAAAATTATATTTTTATAATATCTCTCCTCCCTTCCCCTTCCCCTTCCCCTTCTCCTTTCCATTCCCCTTTCCATTCCCTTCCTCTCCTGTTCCCTCCCTTCCTCTTCTTTTCTATTGTCTTCATCATAGGAAAGGGTTGGAGTGGCCCCAAGAGGAAAAGACTATTGAGATCAGAACAGCTAGATTTTGGCAACAAAGAGCACGTTGCCTAGGGTAATAAAGATTACTCTTCATCGATGCCTTGTATGAAATAATAAGCATAGGCAGGGACAGAGGCAGGGATTTATTGTTTGGAGCAGGGGATGTATTGTTTACACCAGAAGGGTCTTAAAGGTTTGGTCAGATGGCTAGAGCACATCTGTGGAGACAGACACCACAGAGGAACATGGAGTGATAACATCCCCAACCAGGATGATGAGGACAGATTACAAGACAAACTGGGCATAACATGCTTTGTGGAGTCTGACGTTATTTGGGTCCGCTATCCCAACTGGCTTAGGAACTTCATCTCCAAGATCTGCACAATGCTCATGCACACAAATAGTATACCTGTGTCCAGTCAGAGAGAAGCCATTCACTGGGACAATCCTCATTTTTGCAGGCTTGTTGTGTGATGGTCCTTGGCGTGGGGCAGAAGGTTTCTGGCAGCTCTAACAAGCTTCCATCTGCCAGGCGCTGCTTACAAAGTGTATCTCGCCTCTGGACACCACCACCACAGGTCTGTGAACACTGTGAGAAAAGAAAGACAGCCACTTCACACTATACCCTCACGACCCTCCTTGCTGCAAAAATTTCTTGTGAATTAGGGTAGAAATGAACACTTGGTCTTGGCCAAATACAAAACATAGAACAAAAATTTCAGAGACCTCGAAGTAAACTGCTTTTAAAAATGTCAAATTTATTTTGGAAAAGGGGAGCAGCTTAGTTTGCTAGTATTTAGAGAAACTGTTTCAGTATTTCTGAAGTATTCTGTTTTAAGGTATTCTTTCAAAAGACATGGAAACAGTCAGTTAGTCAGCATTGAAGTATGGAGGTGGGAAATTTGTCCTCTCCACCTGGAAAATGAGACAATTGCATTTGATATGGAAAATCTAAATAGTAACATCTGTGTCTGAGCTCTGACACTAACCATGTCAGAAAGAGTGGAAAAGTCTTGTCCAGCAGTAGATAAGTAAATTGAGATTATTAATATCCAGAGAATACATCTCCCCTCTGTCTTTAATGTAAATATCCCTCTCTGCATCCATTTTTCTACTTAAGCAGGGCAGGAAATCTTGAGTAAGCAAATTTAGTAGTTCTCCTGAATATTTTTCTGTAAATTTTAGTTGCTCAGCCTTTTTCCCCGAGGATCCTTTTCCTGAGGCTGGTAACAGGCTCCCAGTTCTGCTCAGTTCAGCCAGCTCAACTCCTTTTCTCCTTTCTTCTAGCAAAGGAAAGAGGGAGCTTGCATTACATTGACCAGGAGTTGCTTATAGCTTGTGACACGGCAATTATTCAAGAGAAACAGACAATAATATGGAGAAGTATTAAAAAGTATACTTAAGCAGTTAAAAAGGGAGTGTTTTAAAAAAATCTTGCAGTCATGAAAGGCCCTTCTCTCTGACATAAAGAACTGCATGAACTTTAATGCTAGCCTGAATATTTAGGATAAACATTTTCTTTGAAAGACAGAAAGGAAGCACAGAAAGACATTTTTATATTTGGTTTCTTTTAATGTGTAAAATTAACTTTTGTCTTACTTATTTTGAATGGTACAAAACTCAAAGGCTTCCAAAAAAATAAGCAAGAAAAACATTAGTTTTCAACAGAAGAAAATGTCTATCAGCCTCTTTTTTAAGAAAAATTCATTCTTGAGGAGGAAGAAAAATATGATTAAAAGTATTATTCCAACGTTGCCTAAGGAGTTTTATCATATCTTTGCCCTTCCAACTCTGCCAGAGATAAGACAAACTGTATCTTTTCTTGCTTCTTGGACTTTATTCACTTACATAGTGTTGTCCCTGCACAGGTCAGCCCCAAGAGTCCCACGACGTGCCTGACAGCACTGTCCAAACACTTCTTGAACTCTGTCAGGCTGCTGCTGCGACCACTTCCCTGGGGAGCTGTTCCTGTGCCCAGTCACCCTCTGGGGGGAGAACCTTTTCCTGATATCCAACATAAACCTCCCCTTACACAACTCCAGGCCATTCCCTTGGGTCCTGTCACTGTCACCCCAGAGAAGAGATCAGTGCCTGCCCCTCCTTCCCCCCCACAAGGCAATTGTAGACTGCGATGAGGGTTCCCCTCAGTCTCCTCCAGGCTGAACAGACCAAGTGACCTTAGCCACTCCTCATACAGCCGCTTCCCCTCAAGGCCTTTCATGATCCTCACTGCTCTCCTTTGGACTCTCTCCAATAGGTTAATTTCTTTCTCATATTGCGGCACCCAAACCAGCCCCCAGCACTGGAGGTGAGGCTGCCCCAGCTCAGAGCAGAGCAGGACAATCCCCTCCCCTTGCCCAGCTGGAGATGCTGTGCCTGATGCCCCCCAGGACAGGGCTGGCTCTCCTGGCTGCCAGGGCACTGCTGACCCATGTTCAACTTGCCATCAACCAGGACCCCCAGGTTTGTTTCCATGGTCTCCCATGTGGTTTAATTTTACACTGCTCTCTATTCAAGGTATACCACAATATAGGTTTTTTCCTTACTGTCAAAAATGAATTCTCTGCTAAGATTCCACAGTGAGATAAAGCACTTGCAAAAGGATTAAACGGTTTTTTCTCATACAGTCTCTCAGTTTCTTTTAAGGCCTGACACTTGAAGATTTAGAAGAGACATTTATGGTATGGATTAGAAATAGAAAGGAAAATATAAGAAAATACTACCGATTTTCCCATGCTGACTTTGTTTTAAAGTCATTGTTCTAATTATCTTTGAAGCAAAGACAGCACTGGAGCAAATGAAGAATGCTGGGACTGAGACTATAGCACTTAATTCAGTAATAAAAAAAGACGGATGAAGATTTACTAATGGATGTCTCCCATTTCAGGTATGCAGAACAGATATGTATAGGACCTTGTAAAATGAAAGCTTAAACGCTGCTCCAGAAGCACATCACTGAAAATTATGAAGATTCTAGTGCATTTAGTTAAGACACAGAAATATTTAAAAAGAAATAGTCTGAAATATGTAAAAAGATGTTTTAAATTTTTTTTAAATGTTACAACACTGATAATGATTGTGTGTTTGTCTACCAGAAATACTGGGGCTTTGAATGGCATTTAATTCAGACAATCCTTCCTTACAAACAAACAAGGCTCAGAAAAGAAAACACTGGTAATTAGAGTCTAAATCTTCTGGAGTTTTTTTTTTTTTGTGTGTGTGTGTGTTTGCATTGAACCAGTGTGAGTGAGTGTTCTGAAAAGCACCACAAACTTAACTGATAAGGCCAAAGAAATGTATTGAAATCAGGGCTGTGTGGAGAACAGATTTTACACTTTCATGCTGGTGAAGCTTTAAAGTACCT
Source organism: Geospiza fortis (assembly GCF_000277835.1). NCBI lineage: Eukaryota > Metazoa > Chordata > Aves > Passeriformes > Thraupidae > Geospiza > Geospiza fortis. The sequence goes on from NW_005054323.1 coordinate 4,188,592, forward strand.
TCCCTTGGGTAAGGAAGGCACCTTCCTGAAGGGCCCTTCATCTCCCTGTGTGGGGGGAATTCTTTGAGGAGCCTGGAGAGATGGGAGGTGTTGCGGTTCCCTTAAAGCAAGGAAATAAATTCTTCTTCAGGTTTTCTTCTGCTGGAGTGATCTACAGCAGTTTTTCTTCCTGACTGGGGGTCACCTCCAGAAGTTGTCTCAGCCACTCACATCCTTTCCAAATGTTTTCTTTCCACATCTCAGAAGCCAACATCTATAAAAATCCCTAAGTGTAATGCACAAGCCACAAGGTTTTCAGATGGAAAACCTGCATGAGACTGAGCTGCAAGGTCTGGCTTTCCTGCAGAGTGGAAATATCTGTAAAGATGACGGTGTTGCAAAGACGGAACGCAGACATCCTTAAGAAATGGAAGAATGGAAATTGATTTTGATGGATTAGAGTTTTTTTTCTGGTACAGTACTCATCTGAACAGAAGCAGAAGACAGCAGGTAGAGAAACACATTTTTGGTGCCATTTTCCTCCAGTGAAAGGTAAGCACAGCAAATATTCAGTGCCCAGCCTGAAAAGTCTATGAAGTAAGGCAGAAGAGCTGCCATATGACCTTTACTGAGCTATAGCAATGAATCACAGCACAGGTTCTCTCTCGCCCAGAGAAGATACCAGCTACTACAAATGTGAACCTGTGAACAAATAGTTTTAATTTCTTATTAACACAGTTGTTAAAGGTTTTATACTTAGTCAAGCTTCCTTGTCACTAGGATCTGCTAAACCTTTCAAAGAGACAGCATTTGAGAGCCTTTGAACAGCTGGAAAAATTACTTTAGACAGATGAAAGTATGCATGTTTAAACTGTTGAGGAAGATGTTACAATCTGGAAAAAATTTGTTTGGAGATAGCTCGAGCAGAAACAATTTGGTATCATTCTAGTGTGGCCTATAGCTAATGTCACTGTTAGCAGAAAATACATTTTTTCACATACTATAACATGTATCTCTTCTGATTATTCACATATACTTACAGAAAATTGTTTTCTGTAAGGACTGTGGCCAGTTATAGGACTTTGACAAGCACAGGTGCTCCTTCTAGCATATCCTAACTTTAAAAAGCTTGACTTCTGTTATTATGTTATGAACTAGTAGAATACTATTTGCTATTTGCAAATGTAACATCTACTACACCTATAGTTCAGAAATTTTTGAAAGTACAGCAAAGTATATACATGTGTGAGAGTATGACTAGACAAATTAAATCATGAAATATCACTGAATTGTTTTAAACAGAGGACTAAAGCCATAGGCTCATTACCAAGCTTTGACAGACCATCAGACTGGAATAAATATTTCTTACTGGATTGGTTGCCCAAACCCAAAGCTCTCCCAGCTTCATGGACTAACCAAGTTCATTAAGTGAGTACATTAATATCTCACTGGGTGTTAAGTAAAGACCAGATTTTATATATGGACTCTCAATATGTAAGAACTGCATATGTATGAACTATGTAACTTACATTTGCATATGTAAGAACTATGCAAAATGCTAATGGTTTTCACATGGGATAGAATGAAGACTTGCACACACCAAAAATGAAGATTTAAACAGATATTTTGCTTACACCTATACCACACAGCAAATTTTTCCTTTATTCTTGACATCAGTGCAAGATCCTTTCTTCCTGCAGTGGCATTATTAAAACTGTAGTATTACAACCATTTAAAGAAACATCTTTAAGTCTTTTGAATTACACAAGTATTTGCAACCAGATTTCAGCAAATTAATTCATTTTAGAGTACTTTCTAAAAATGGAAAGCCTTGTACCGACCATTGTGTAGATAGGAATTTTTATAATTAGTGTAATAAACCATGCATCTCCCAACAGGAAGTGTTTAACACACATTTCTTACTCTGAAGCATGAGGAATGTATCTTGTACCAAACTAAATTATTATTTGAGAACATATGAAGTACTCAAAATGCTTTAAAGACTCTTTTATCCTTAATCCTTCTAGTTTAGTATTCCTAGAAACCTAGACATAGCTCACCCAAGTCCAGTCCCCTGCAGCTGACCAATATATTCCAGATATTTTTGTTTGAAATCTATAGCCAGCTGTTAAGATTTTCCAATAACTTTGCATTAGAAATAGCTACAGTCATTATTTACTTCTGGAAACACAGATGCATTTTTTAAGAACAAAAAATGCACACTTTGCAGTTTTTTAATGGCTTGTCAGAATGATTAATGATTCCTGTTGATGGGCTAAAGTTAAACCATAGAATCATAGCATGGTTTGTGTTGGAAAGAACCTAAAAGTTCTTCTAGTTCCACCCCACTCCATCCCCCCTCTGACCCCACTAGGCAGGGACACCTTCAATTAGACCAGGTTGCTCAAAGCTACATCCAACCTGGCCTTGAACACTTTCAGGAATGGGGCATCCACCATCTCCCCAGAGCAACCTGCTTCACTGCCTCACTACCCACACACTAAAACATTTTTTCCTAATAACTAAACTAAATCTACCCTCTTTCAGTTTAAATCCATTACTCCTTGCCCCATTGCTTCACACCCTTGTCAAAAGTCCCTCTTCAGCTTTCTTGGGAGCACACCTGATAAGCTGTAAGGCTGCTCTGTGCTCTCCCTGGAGCCCTCTCTACTGCAGTTGATCAGCCTGTCTTCATAGGAGGGGTGCTCCAGCCCTCTGAGCACTGAAATGTGTGCAATGAGGGCTTTAGGCAGTCATAAAATGAGGTTACACATATTCTTACCTCTTGCCATTCTGTAGGATACCAGGAGGGTGGGCAGTCAAAGCGATTACAGGCTTGCACGAGGGATGGCTTGGGTTTAGAGCACGATTCATCTGCCAAAATCACAGTCTCGTTGGTCTCTCTTGATAGTAGATGAGAACAGAAGACATCTCGTGTCTGCAAACCAACCCCACAGGTAAGACTGCAAGTGCTCCAATTCCCAATCTCCCATCTGTGAAGGGGTCAGCAGAAACAATCTTAAGCACAGAAAAAAATCACCTTAATTTTTCTCTTATTATGACAGATGAAGAAATAGTAAATGGAAGGGAATTTTCCTTCTCAGATCAATGTCCCTCTGGTAGGTGGAGAATGAGGCTAAGATGAATATTTGCAGGTTTCATCTCTGCATTTTCATCTCTTGTCAGAAGTTCTTGGACTGCAAGTCTCTGGGATTCCTGCAATATCACAGGAAATGTTTTGTGGCCGACAGTAGGATTTATTTTTTGTCTATAGGAGCATGGACAATGTATTTCAAAATAGAGTGGATTTAATTAACTTATTTTCTCCAACTATCTTGAACAAAAAATAAAGGAAGATAATAACAGAAATTTAGTGAAAGGAATGTAAAACTGAAACGCTGAGCACAAATTTCTTTAGTATTCCTGACTGACTTTTCCAGGCTGTTGAGATAGGAGGTACTAAAGCTTTGAGAGATGTAATGGGAAAGCAGGGGATCATCTTTAACCCCTGGATGAACACCTGTCACTGAGGTAAATCCTGAACTAGCTATGTAAATCCCACATCAACAGGATTGTTGATAACTGTATTTCAGTGTTCATCACCTTAAAACCAGATTTCTGCTATTTGAACGGTACAACCCCTAATTCTGTCAGCTAAATGCAGAAAATTCCTTAAAACACTAGGCCTTCCACTCATGTGTCAGCTAGAAAGCACTTCAGAGATATGTAAAAATGTATACAAAAAAATAAGTCCTATATTCAGAAGGCAAATACAAGAAAATAGCCTCCCCAGCAAATTCAGGCAAAACTCAATGCTGACCTGGATATACTCCCACATCCAAAATGAAAGCATGAAAGCCAGATAGTGCTGTGTTTTCTAAGTCTGAAGAGTAGCTTCATTTCCAACATGACATTATTGAAACCGATTGCAGAGAGAATAAATTAAAAATTCAGGAAAAGGAAGGCTCAGAGAGCCCATCTTTGAAGAAAGCAAATCCAGGCAGAAGCTTAAAGAGGGTGATTATGAAGGAAGATACCCTCAGGCTCCAAATAGGATGGAGGCAGATAATGAAGAAAAGTTATGAAGCATGTCAGCAGAATGTAGCAGATTTTGTGGAAGAAGCAGAAAAAACCCACTCTGATGCTCTGAGATCTGCAGCCAATGGAAATAGCTCAGTGCATGTAAAACATACGATGTTAGCAAACACAGCACTCAACCATTTAAGCTTGCGCTCTCCTACAATCACTGAACAATTCTAACCTCTTTTTATTTTATAATTTTTTTTTTTTTTGAGCATGTTTCCCTTCTTTCAAATAACATCCTTAACATATTTAAACAGCTAGCAGGTAAGAAATTTTTTTCCTCCCTAGATGATATCCTGATGGACCAAAGGCGCATTGCTCCTCTACTGTGCTCCATCTGCTGGTGACATTCTCTGATTTTATAAATGGATCCATCCTGAGCCTCACTGTAATCACTAATGATGATGTAGTTTGCTTTTAGAGAATATTCTTGGTTCTGTTAGTAGCAATGACAACAATCTGTTTAACCCTTTCTAATAACAAATGCATCTTGCATACTGAAGTTCCTGTGGTCACTATCCAGGCCATAGTACACTGAAGGACACTAATCTGTACATATGTACTGGGAGCTATTTATCAGTGGAAAAGGAGTAACATATGGCAGCCAGTTAAGTTAAGCTGGAGTATGTTCTCCATATGAGTGATCTGAGGGGAGAGGTTTTCCCAGAATTTCCCATGAAATTGTCAGAATTAATGGAAATATTATCTACCCTTCAGTTTTGGTGCAATCTAAAATAAGATGTTTGAGTAGGTAGTGAAGAGAAGGCATTTTCTTATTTCAGAATCTATTTTGATACATGGTTAGTTGCCAGAATTTTTTTTCAAGTGCTGGCAGTAGCTGTTGCCTCCAGCAACATTTTGTTTGTTATTGGTTAAATGCAAAATGTTTCTGTTGGTAATTCACATCTCAGTGGCTAACAAGCCACATAAACCCTTTGGACATCTTGGCTTTTTCAGAAGAGGGTGTCTGTTTCTTCTTCCAGAAAGAAATGCTATGTTCCCATAAAGAAAAAGGATTTGTTTTTCTGAATTGTTTGTGTTTAAAACTTCTGAATGTTGCAGGTTGCATCTGTTACACTTCCCATAACTAACATTGTTTTTTTCACTACTCTTTCTAGATGCATTAAAGAGGAGTTTCCTTTGAGGAGCTCAAGAACTGTGAGGTCAAATACTTCTTACCCTTGTACTTTCATAGTCCCAAGTGACTTATTCACAGATGGAAAGTAAAGAATGTAGAGTAAAGCAGACGTGTAAAGTGGAGTACGGATGTGCAAATAACTGAACGCATAAATGATATTACATGAATTTCAATGTCCTAAGAAGCAGAGAGAAAACCACTGATAATCTTATAGAATTACAGGCCTGTAGAATTATTTTATAACAGCTAAAGGTGCTTGCAACACTTTGAATTAATATTCTCCTATTAAATTTACCAATTGGTTTCTAGAATACTTGTACTGTTGGAGATAATAAAAATATACACATAATGCTGTTTTTCTGTAGTAATGCTGTTTTGTCCCTACTGTAGAGTGTTACACAATGCTAACTGAAATATGTCCTGTCCTAGTTCACATGGTACTTAGCTGTGAATTCCTCTGTCTATCTTTTCTTCTGGGTGTTTTGGCCATACTGACTCTTCCAATGCACAGGGCATATAAAAGAGAATGTCCTATATGCATATGTCAATACCAGAATTAAAACTCAAGTAGGAAACAATCTTACACTTTAAAGGCTGAATAGAGTAGTTACAGAATGAAGCTAAAGAAACCTTGCACAAGTGGAACTTGTGGTATCTTTGTAAACTGACTGTGGCTGCTGTTAAGGTATAGACTTTAGGAACAATCTGCATACTTGCTAGTTTATAGAACAGCTGAAAGTCCTGTTTGCTACTTCCCATATTACTTTCCAGAACCTGGTGAAAGAATTGCATAGTTTTGGTCCAAAACATACATTTTATCCCTTCTCCTTTCTCCTTCGCCACCAACCAAACCTGTACCAACATGTGGTAACAGAAACAACATAAAAATATAGCCTTATCATACAGTAGGACCTTGGTGCATTTATGCTACTAAACCCCTGGCTTGTTCTAGCTCTAGGATTGTCAGTTCACCAGTTGTCCATCTCCACCTCCTAAATATCTAAGTAGTGTTTATGTATGTAAGCCCAAACTAGACTTTAAAAATATTTCAACAACTGTATTTAATATGAAACAGATTTCAAATTTTTTTCATCCTCTTCAGGATATAGATACATAACTCTACTGATATTCCAGGAACTAGAAACTAACAAAGTGAATTAGTAATGGACAGATCTTATGAGTAGAAAAACACCAGCTGAGAAATTTATCAGCCAATATATATTGTGAATTAGACTAACAATCTGATCTACCATCACTTTTATGAATTGTAAGTCTAATTGCTAAAGGACCAATAACAAAGTGCTATTTTCTGGAACATTCTCATTAAATAAATTAGGCTTATTTAAGGAATGCTTATGCATATGTTTAATTCCACATCAGCAAACAGTTTCTGCAGTTATCATGGTCAGTGCATTTTAAAATGTAAATACTCACAGCTCCCCTGAATAAAAGAAAGGGAACAACTTTGAAGCTCCAATGGCCAAAAAGACTCAATAATCTGTGGTTGCTCCCACAGGACGATTATTCCGTGCTATTACTGTAAATCTAAAAATGTTAAGAGATTCTCTCAAAAACCAGTTTAACTGTGCCATTTGTAATAGGGAAATGATCTTGACATAGTTAACAAAGATCTTTCCTGTGGTCTTTGAATTAAACATTTGTTATCAGCTTAAGGCTATTTAAAAAATGCCAACACGTGACATGAACATGCAAACCTGTAAATTTCTAAACATCTAATTTTTAATTAGAAAGGAACTTTCCTTCTTTCTTTCAATAGAAAAAAAGGGGTATCAATATCATATTGTTCAGGTGAAGAACTGGAGGATCAAGAGAGCAGGATCTTGTTCCTGGCTCTTTGCTGAACTCCAGAGATCGGTGACACCAGAACTGCTGAAACATGGGCTACCCTGTGAGTATGGGTATATTCGTATATTCCCTCTAAATCCAAAGGGAATTGTAAAGTACTGGGCTGGATCATACCATTCTCCCACCTGTGTCTCAACTTCATATTTATAAAATCACAACAAAGTGACGTATGGGTTTTTTTTTTGTGTGGCATTTTTCCCCCCCGCCCCGTGCTTTGTCCATTTTGTCCATGCTGCCTGCTTAGGTAGTCACCTCACAGCAGAGATGTTACCTTATTCTTCTTTCTCTACCAGCCATACAGTGGGAGTCTCAGCTTGACAGGAGCCTCAAGGCATTATTGCATCATGAGTAACAACCGGGACAATAGTGCACTGTTTCCTCAGTTTTGAAATGTCCCTCTCACTGCCACAAGAAATGGAGATCAGACAATACTTCTGCTAGCTAGAGAGATCAGAAAGTGGCACTGGCTAGTAAGCAGCTACTCATGGCAAGATAAGATGCTAGAATTAGCTGCTGCCCCAGTAGGGCTACAAGCCTTCAGAACAAAACACTCTCTGAATGCCCATAATCAGTCTGGAAAAAGTAAATGATGTAGATGGAACTTGTAGTCTTGAGCCAAAGCTCTATGTAGGTGACTACTCTGGATTAGTTCCCATATGCGCAGCATATATGGTAAACCCCAAATCATTCTAAGGTGTTAGGTGTTATAAGAAAACTATCTAGGGATGTGGTTTAATGCTGACAGAGTCCCTTCTATCAGTGCCAAGACAATTGAACATTGCACAGCAAAAGTAAACACTTTTCTAGACAAAGACCTCCCAAACTAGTTCAGAAAATGAAATTATTGCCATTTTTATGTGGTTAAACCATATGAAAATGATACAAAAGAGCTCTTCTTATTTCTAGAATAAACATTCATCAGTGTGGAGAAAGGTTTGCCTGGAATCATCTGACTTAACATCTGACACCTGCCAGCTTAAAGACATTCCTCAGCGCACAAGGGCTGTGAGGCAGCTGTGTATATGTGCATACAACAGGCTGAGTAAATCACATATTATGTCAATACTGTCTTCCTCCTGTATCCTGTCCTCTGTCAACATGTGCATTCTCCATTTGGCCATGAAGACAATAAGGTCTGCTCACAGCCCAAGTATCTCCTCCCTTCCTTTTCCCTAATGAACCTGGAACAGTGTTTGTGTCAACGTTTCCTGCTTCAGGTCTTAAAGGCTCATTTGAGCCTTTAAATGAGCCTTCTGGAGGTTCATTTAACAGATATATCTTTGATTGAGTAAATATGCTCAGTATTACATCTTAAATACCATGTCAGAATGTGATCTTAAGCTCTGAAGAGCAGGAAAATATAATATCCATTCCATTTGGGTGGCATAGTTTCTTGTACTGAAGCTACAGGACTGAGATGAGAACTCCCAAGTCAGTTCTTGACTTTATAATCAAGGAAGTCTCAAAGAAGGTGGCAAAAAAGCCAAGACTTTAACTACAGGTTATTTTTCGTCCAGATGGTAAATCACCCACAGTAAAATCTGACTGCTCCTTTGAAATGAGGTAGGAGAGCAAAGACCTCAGCCCTGGTGTTCAAACACAGATCTGATTTCTCTAGGAAGGGATTTCCCTACTGCCGTGGTTCAATTTGTAGTAGACCAAACATTACAAATATACATACAATACACACATACTTCAGAAGAAAAGTGAGATTTAACTAAGCTCTGAAAAAAATCAATGCTCATTAAAATATAAAAAATGAAAATACAATGAAAGTACTTTTAAATCATCACCAGCAAAACCAGAAAAATCAATTAATACTTAGAGCTGTTCAGTGCCAGCCTCACAAAATCCATTGTACAGTATCCACTGCACAATGTCTCCACTGTGACAAGAAAACTGAACAGGCAGGAAAGGCTTCAGGAGACTGTTGTGCTCAAGGGAGGATGAGGTATTTCTTCAGAAAGTGTCTTCCTTGAAGTGAAGGAAGGCCATTAGAGATATGCAGACAACACAAATAAGCAGATCAAAGGCTCAATGAAAGTGCTCTGGTAGGTGACAGAAGCAGCCTGCACTCTGTAAACTTACTGATATCAATTACATTGCAGCTCATTATAGCTGATTGTGGCAGGGAGCCAGCATTTATATAACAGAGCCAAACAGAGGAACATAAAGAAGGAACTCAAAAGTCAGAGAAGTACAGACGGTAAAAGCAAATCTATAGCTGACAATTCTGATTGCTAGAGTAACCTTACGACATACTTCAAGCAATATTTATAAGGTTCTCAACTTAAAAAAAGTCTTGCTGTCCCTTGAATTGGAGGTACAGAACATCAACCACTCAGGCAGGACACAAAAGAGAGTTTGTGTTCCGCTGTCAACATTTTGAACAGTGGGAGGTTGTGCAGTGGGTCTTTCAGGAGACTTTTGCAGATACAGATTGCACGAACCACACAGGAATATGAAAAGGCAACTTCAGGTAAGTGAACTGGTTTTGCAGGGAACTTGTTTGAGGAATTAGCAGACATACTGGGTACTGAAAAGTGCCTCATAGAAGACTTTCATTCTGGTTGGTAACTTCACCATTGAGGTAATTGACAGCAATGGCAGTCTTTAATATAACCACACAGACCAGGTTAGGTTTAAAAAGATAAACGAATACCAGTTTAGATTTGGCTTATGCTTAAAGCAGCAACTTGTTACAAGGATGTTGTTTAATTTATTATGTGAGATACAATGAAAATAGATCCTTGGTAGCCTTGGTAGGTCTTTCAAGAATGAAGCAGTTAACAGGTAAGGAAAAGAGTAAATCAGTGTAAAGGTGGAAAGCTGCTTAAGAAATAATATTGGGAGGTTTGAGGAATAGAACACAAATTGCACAAGTGCAACTTGTAACAGGAGGTGGCAGAAGCTGACTGAGGAGTCCATGGAGGAAACAGACTGGGAACTACACCAGGGTGAGTCTGAGCTAATGTACATTGCCCTAAACCTAGATTCAAGCAATGCAGAAACACAAGAACCACTAACTTATGAAATAAATTTTGCAGATCAGTCTACATGATTCTTTTGGTTTCTGCTGGTAGAGTTAATTCCTTCTCTATAGTTGCTTGGATTCAATGTGAGAATAATGTTGATAACACACTGCTATTTTGTTTGCTGCTAAGTAGTGTTTATACTAAGTTAAGGACTTTTTTAAAGTCTTGTGCTCTGCCAATGAGGAGGATCAGAAAAAAAAACCTGTGAAGGAGCATAGCCAGGACAGGTGACCCAAAGCAGCCAAATGGATATTGGACACTGCAGGATGTCATGCCTGATAACTGGAGAAGTTACCTGGAAGGGGGGTTGTTTAGGGTGTAGAGATGGGGCTGAGCATTTGTCAGAAGGTGAGCAATAATATTGTGCATCTCTTGTTCCTCCTTGTTTTTCTTCCTCTCTTGTTGTCATTTTAGTTATCATTCTCATTATCTACTGTAATTATTATATGTTATTTATGTTTCAATTATTAAAATCTTACTCTCCCAACCACAAGTTTTAGTTTTGATTCTCCTTCCCGTTCCACTGAGGTGTGAGGGTGTGAATGCAAAGCTTTGTGGTGCTGAGCTGCCATCTGGGCTTACATCACAACAGACTAACACCTTGTTGCCCATGACAGAGCTGCTTTATGTTGAAAGCTCCCTAGCACTTTCCACACTGGTGCTTTCCATACAGGACTATGTCATAAACCAACACACTTTCTTTAGGCCTACCTTTACAACATAAGGAAAATATTAAAAAAACCCAGCTTTCCTGAGGAAGACATCAGCAAGCCTACAGACACCAGAAGACAAACAAAGAAGCTCTGCAGGTGAGAAAGATGTGCAGTCAACTGGTGATTTTTAATCTGAAACTCTTCTAAAAAGAAACTTTAAAAAATTACATATGGATGTAGACGGCACAGAAATAATATACAAAAAGCCTGACTTCACAAATTCTAAGATCAATATTCATGAAACGCGTGATTTTGTCTTACAGATTAATGCGACCCTCCCTAAATCTAAAGAAGCCTTTCCTGAAATGATGAGGGCAGGAAAAAAGTAAAGATGTCACAGAATGGACAAAGCAAGTATATTAATGAATGAGTGTTCAGATAACAGTGACTGGGTTTCAGTAACTCTCTAGCAAATCCAAGTTTTATGAGCAGCACTGCCACAAAAACAGCAGATAACATGAGCTTCTTATTGACCTGGCTGGCAGCATTACAGGGAAAATATTTTCAACAGGATGACCTATTCCTGAACTATTTAACCAAGGAAGAAGATACAAACAGACCGTCTCTCAAATTAAAGCATACACAGTGTTTCTCTAGTTTTTTTTAGGAGGGGAAAGAACCTAAGAATATCTCTATATAACTATATGGTATTGTAATTGAACTCAGGAAACTCAAAATGTCTGCTTACATTCCATGTTCCGCTCTGAGCTCCCTTCAATGTCCTTCTGGCAATATAGTGCAAAAAAGGCAGTATAGGAATTTTGTTCCAAGGGTGCATCCAGAACCAGTAATATATGCTGAATTTTATATTTATATTTTATGTTTATATTTTATATTTATAATAAGCAACCTGGAAAAGATCAAAATAGGGGTCCATGGGAATCTCATGCAGGGTCAAGGCAACCCCTGGTGTCAACACAGGTTGGTGAATGACCAGATGCAGAGCAGCACTGCTGAGAAGAATTTGGAGGTGCTGGTGGGTGAGAGGATGGACACGACCCAGCCATGGGCACTCCCAGCCCAGAGAGCCAAACATGTTCTGGGCTGCATCCAAAGCAGCGTGGGCAGCAGGGCCAGGGAGGGGATTCTGCCCCTCTGCTCTGTGAGACCCCACCTGCAGGGCTGCATCCAGCTCCGGGGTCCCAGCACAGGAAGGAAATGGACCTGTAGGAGCATGTCCAGAGGAGGTCATGAAGATGATTGGAGGGATGCAAAAATTGTCCTGTGAGGAAAGGCTGAGAGGATTGAGATTATTCAGCCAGGATAAGAGAGGCCTTTGGAGTGACCTGATAGCAGCCTTCCAAGTACACGAAGGGAGCCTACAAGAAAGATGGAGAGAGACTATTTACAAGCTGTCCTGACAGGACAAAGGGGAAAGGCTTCAAACTGAGAGTTAATTTAGATTACATGTTAGGAATAAAGTCTTTACTGTGAAGGTGGTGAGACACTGGCACAGCTTTCCCAGAGAAATTGTGGAAGCACAATCCTTGCTGGTGTTAAGACCAGGTTGGATGGGACTCTGAGTAACTTGGTCTAGTGGAAGATGTTCCTGCCCATGCAGGGGTGTTGGAAATACATAATCTTTAAGGTCCTTCCCAAACCATTCTATGATTCTATCCTTTTTACCTTATATTTAGAGATCCTGAAACTGTAACCAATAATATATTTAGTAGTTCACACACGCTTCTCTATTAAAAGATGCTTTTTTTCACATTGACATTTAGAGACCAAAACATACAGGTGCTCCTCACTTAGAGTGGGGAGGCTCTAAACTCATGTTATACCCACAAACCATCAAACATAACTATGTTAAAATAGTCAAATTCATGGAAGTATAAAGTGATTCTGACTCAATGGAAGGAAAAATTCTATTCAAAGTGATGGCATCATAAAAGTTATGATGTACGTAGGCAAATTTAAAGGTATTAAACCACATGATATCTCCATCCTAATTGCTATATCTACATAGATTTGTGTGCAGAATCCACATACTCCAGAATGGCAACTTAATGCACTTCTCCAAATTTTCCTGAGTGAGAAACTGGCTTCTTAGATCTTGCAGAAAATAGAGACTTTAGACAACGCAGCTTGCTTCCTCATGGGAAGGGAAATGTACTTGTCTTATGTACCTGAAAATCTTTGTTCAGACCTGAACAATGTAAGCATTACAATTAAACAAACAAACACACTTCCATACAATACAGTTACAAATCTGTGGATCCATTGGGTAGTAATTAGATGCACAGAACTCTGTGAGTACTCCAAGTGTCTCCCAAAGCTGTGAATGAACTACAAACTGGTTAGAATATACAATACATCAGCTTAGTCACAATTCTAATGGGTAATTGCACATTGAAGATGGAAATTTTCATGGGCACAAATAGGTCTTTTTGTGCTTCTGGAGATGCAACAGACCTACTTGGCAGATAGAGAATTCATAATTTCATCAGTCTGACTCCTTTAGTAGGTACTTAATTCACTCCAAACTGAATGGAAGTGAGGGCACTTTCTCCATTTATTTCATGTGTGAGTCTTTTATTTCATGTGTGAACCTGATGAGTAACTATGTTACAGAAACATACAATATATTTTCAAGAATTAGGGCCACATTTTTTTTGCTCATCTTATCTTTTCATCCATAAAGGTTTATTGGTTTGAAAGTACTGGGTATTTCTCAGAGTCTTACAAATTACTTCAGCAATACTGTAAGTGAAAGATATAATGGTGCTGTTCAGTTCACCCCTTTTTAAAGAAGTGAAGATTGTAAAATCAACAATTTATAAGACCCTGTAGCTTGTTTCATATGTTAATGCTGAAGTGAAAAAGTTAATTTGTAGCTCAATATGCTACAAAATGTTTGACTTCATATTTGGTGCAAAAGGAAAGACTTTTTTTTTGCTGTTGGGAAAGCTTCTTTGGGGAATGAAATCTTGCTGGTAAGGCAGTAAATTAATACTCATGAAGATTGAGAATAAATTTAGAGAAAAAAATGAGGAGTAGAAGCTAACATATGAAACATTGGAGTGTGATGGTGTTTGTTCAAAATAGTGAAAAATATCAAGTGGCAATGGATTCTAAATTCTAGCATAAGTGAAGAGAAAGGTTAGGAGAAGAGGACTGTATTAAGGTGATGAAATCCATAAAATTGACTGTGCCAGGAAGAGAAAGAAGAGTAAGTCTGCTCTGCAGAGGAACTCAATAAGTCCCTAGCACGAGTTAAAGCTAATGCTCATCACAAACCAAGCTATAACAAAATTGTGTTAGGGCATGACAAAATTGTTTCAACATAACGATGTACTAACTTGGAGAAATTAGTGAACTGGAGATCTGTGTAGAGGAAAATAATCTAAGTATACAGTGTTCTGATAAAGAAGCGTGTTTTATCATTCAAAGTAAGAAGGATATATGGTAGAATTTACTAAAAAATGTAATTGCACTTTAATATTTTATGGAGATAGTAGTCTAATGGAAATAATAGCTGAAATGAAGGAAAATGTCTCTTATTGTAATGCAATCTAATGAAGGAACCATCATATTATTTAAAAGCAAAATGGGGGAAGACCTCTGAAACTTTAAACTAGAAGAGCTGGAGGCAGGGTGTGATGGAGGCTCCCGAGCTCCTCTGACCCTCTGACTTGCAAGTTGCTTTGCTTCACATTTCAATGTGACACACATGGCTCAGAAGAGTCTCCTTGGGGACATCACTGTAACTGCAGCTGTATAAAGGACACTGGGGAGCCAGAGAGAAGAACCAGAGAGAAAGGAGAAGGGCAGGCTGCCAGACACATCTTGGACAATCTCTTGAGAGCCACAAAGGGTGCAAAGCAGGAGATTATATTATAGAAAAGGGGAGAGAAGAGAAATGTTTTTAGGTCACAGATTAATATGTTTTAAGGCCATGGTTGTACTACAGTGACGGGGGTAGTCCTGCAGGTAATGCAGGTTAAGAGCATAGCAGAGCCACCTAGGGAGGGCAGTTTGTTTAGATGTCCCTGTATAGGCCTGTGTTTAGCATAGCAAAGCCAGAGAATAAATGACCTTATGATTCCCTCACAAAGTCCACAGCTTCAGTCTAAGATGTTTCTCAAACTGATGGCATCAAATAAGGGCAAATCTGCCCTGTGTGACAGCATATTCCCTCTAATGTCTGATTCTCCAAACTCTTCCATCACAGTCCAAGCTGTGGTCTGTGATCCAAGGAGGCTCTGTGGGCTACATCTTAAGAGGCTCTCAAAGCCATTCTCAACATGCTTCAGCTAAAAATAGACCTAAAAATTTTCAGCTAAAAATAGACCTAAAAATTTTCAGCTAAAAATAAATAAAATGCATCCAATTTAAAAAATATGTCACTGGTCTGTGAGGATTTGAAAACCTGTCTGTGTCACCAAAGAGACAGTAATACCATCTTTGCCTCATTAATGCTAATTCTAACTTATAACTCTGAAAAAACCCCAAAATGCAAGAACTGGTAGTTTTTTATAATAACAAGAACTGGTATCCCCTTCCAGTAAGGCTATAGTGCAATATCTGTAGACATAATGACTTGCAGACCTTTTAACCTTTTTCTAGATAGAGATGAACTAGAACTAGATAGAGATGCTCTAATATTTCCCCCCACCAATGCAGAACACATCTGTATTGACACCCTTCCACACATAGGTCCCCTTTAATGGATTAGAGAAAGCTCTGGCCCTTTCACCCATACTGAATTAACTTCAGATTGTTGATGGGAGCATGCCTTATGCTAAGTCTGGTCTATCACCAATCTAATGCCTTGAAAAACATGTTGATTTTTTTAATCCTTTGTAGTTTAACTTCAGCTGGGAAACAGAGCAAAACAGATGACAATACCACATTTAGCAAATAAACATTAAAATAAAAACAGGTGATTCATCACACAAACACAAATCAAGCTGACACAGAAGAGAAGAAAGAAAAAAAAATAAAATTAGGCAATGAGGTAGAGCCCAGGCTAACTCAGGCAACGTTTGCCCTTTTGGTCAGGTATCAGAACTACTCAGATGGTTTCCTGTCTTTTCTTGCAAACCCTAGAGGGCTGAGATGGCAAAGGAAGACTGCTGGGGAGAAATTTTGTGCTATTCCTAGAACCATCTGCTTTTTCTTCTTCTTTTTTATTTTTTCTCTTTTTTTTTTCCCTCTTCATTCTGTAGAATTCAGCTGTTCTTTGTTGCACAGAAATAAAAGTTCAGTTTTGAAAAT
This sequence comes from Geospiza fortis, assembly GCF_000277835.1. Lineage (NCBI taxonomy): Eukaryota > Metazoa > Chordata > Aves > Passeriformes > Thraupidae > Geospiza > Geospiza fortis. Next base: position 4,204,626 of record NW_005054323.1, read on the forward strand.
ATTCATGAACAAAGCTGTAAAAATTGCCTGTAATTTCCTCCATTTTCAGCCATCTGGTTTTCATTGCTTTGATTCTCTCTTCAGTACTCCATACATGTTTACCAAAACTTTTCAACACGCATTGACCAAATTATTGAGCAGTTATAATTAATAACAGAGTTACAACATTCTCTTTCACCCCTTTGGTAGAGCTTGTTGGCTCACCATGAGGTGCTCATGCTGTTGCTCTTATAAACAAGAGCAATTATATCTGATTAGATGATGACTGCCTCTAATTCAGGCTGTGGAGGCTGAGGAAAAGACACATTTTGGATGTGAGTCATTTTGTTGCTGAAAACAGTCAAGCTAACATTGAAAGAGGGTTCTTCTAATTGTTTGTTTTTTGTTTTTTTTTTTTTGTAGTTTAGAATACTAACATAGCAATTAGCAAAACTGAGTGATCTTCCCTTTTATATTTTTCACTTAGAGAAGAAACTGCTAGACACTGAACAGCTACTCAGAGTTTACTTCTGGAAGACTGTGCTCTGTTCAGTTATTGCTATGTAATTTTTCAAGTGGTACAACTTGATTGACACTAAGTAACTGAATGACTGAATTAAAATTGTCATAGTCTTCATTCCTCTCTTTCCTGTAGAAAGCATGCTGGCTCTCCTAGTACATTAAAACAAGGTATATATCCTTTTCTAGAAATATTAAACTAAGTTAATGACAACAAATTTTACTCTGTAGCTATTGTGTTGGAAATCAGTTATTAGCTCCCAACTTAGCAATCTGCTCTGCAGTGTTTCCCATTTTCTTAATTCAGTTCAAAATGGGAAATTTTGTTGCACTGCTTTCCAGGAGAAGAGAGTCTGGACTCTTTTTCTGCTATTGTTCTTGAAGCAATAAGCAAAAAACTCTCAACAAAATCTGAAACCCCAGGAGACTCAGCTGGGATTTGAATATGGAGGAAATCTTCCAATTTTTTGTGTGCAGCTCTTCCTGATTCTTAATCTTTCTTCTGTAAGAATTTTTCTGACTCCATACAGTTGTGAGTATCTGAAGACAGATTTCTGTGGTTTAGTTTTTGTCTCTCTTCCATGTACTCAGAATAGTAATGTCCTAAAATATTACGGCAGAATTCCAAAGAAAATTTCAAAGCATTCTCAGCTGCTGTACAAGCACCATCATCTCTCAGTGTTTTCATAAATGTGAAGTATATTGCCAGTATGTTCTACCTTTTACCATATTCTGTTCCAAGACAGACCAGGGCAATTACAGGCTGAAAAGGCTGATGACACCATAGATTAATTTCAAGCATTAAGTGAGTAAGGAAGTTTTCTCATCTATACACATCTATTTTCAGTAAGGAACAAAATGAACAGTAACCCAGTTCAGATCCTTTCAGTATCATTCTTCTAAAGTGTCCGAAAGAGAAAAGACAGCTCAAAACCAGAATGAAATTACTCTTCACCTACTACTTCTACAATATCTTTTCTGATGAGATTCTGTAGTTCAGTGCTTTTGTCTATCTACAGCAAAACAGCTAAAACAATTGTTTACATTGTACAGGACTAGCCCTTTGAGAGGCTACAGAGTAGCCTCTCATGTAACCAAAAATGCCCATAGCAGAAGTAGCATTAAGCTTTGCGGTTCTAACATCTATGGCTAAGCAAGATCTTTAACTGTACTAGATTTTAGACATAACCATTAAATTCTAAGCATGCTGGGCTGCTTAGGTTGAAGAAATATCACTGGAATAATTTCTCTAAATATATAAGGAGAGAATTTTTATTCTCTTGGGCAAGGCTTCTCACCCTTTTCTTCATGCTGTGGACAATGTTTCCTTGCCTACCTAGACACTCATCACCATCTCAGTTGCCTTTTCAGTGGAATGCCTCCTCTACCCACAACAACTGCATACTCCAGCAGTCACTTATACATCAAGAATATTTTAGGAAAGTGTTTTTTATAATTTTACCTTCTGTTAACGCACTTAAGCAGCTGGAAAACAGAGAGAAGAGCCAACACTATGAGACCAGCCAGCTCCCTCTATAAGTCATCAGCAAGAGCTCTGGGAAGTATCAATGGTTCACAGATTTTGGAAACTCCTGTAGAAGAGGTCTAAGTTCACAGCCACAGTGTATTATAATTTCTGGACTTGTCAGTTGGTAGAAATGCCTTCATCAGTATACATAAGGACATGCTTTTAGCCTAAATTTTCATCAGACTCTTGGATCAAAATTTCTTGAATTAGAATTCTGAAGTATCTTATGATTTAAACAAGGAGAAAATCTCAATTTGAATAAATAATCCTTTATTTTTTCCTTCTTAAAAAAGCATTAAGAGTGGCTGTAAATAATTTTTATAAAGCAAAATATTTTATACAC
>NW_005054323.1:4207004-4231769 GCF_000277835.1 Geospiza fortis
TTGTATTTAACACAGCGACATTGCTAGGTGTAGCACTTCAGAAACATGAAGGAAATAAGATAACTACTCCATCACAGCCTGCCTGGGAGACACATCAACTTGCCTTGCTGCCTCTCTTTCCATTAGCCATGCTGCCTGCAGTCTGCAGGCCTACTTGCTCTGCCCAGAGGAACAGTTTTGCAGAATACGTGCTTTTCTTCATCCTGGGCCTGCAGACAGGCAATTTCCTCCAGACTGAGGGGGCTTCAGGAGAGAAGTTGTATATACAGGGGAGAGAGTCATTTCCCCTCTTCTCAGTTGCAGCCCTAGGGGTGGATTAAAGCTGCTTAGTCTTCCCCCTCTGCAGCAATCCCCTTTCACCTTTGCTTCACAAGCTGATTCTCACCTACAGAATGATCCTTTTGCAATCCATGGAGGGAAATGCATACCTATGGCTGCTTTAAAGTAGCTCCACTCTGGTAGCAAGGTTACCACAGAGCTATGGATAATCACGCAGATTAATTCGAGGAGTATTCACGCAATTACTCAGACTACTTTTGTAAAAAAGTCACATAAATACTGGCCTACAGGAGTGTGTTTTGCTTTTTTCTTAACTACTGAGTACTTATTTTTCATGTCAGAATTGGTGGTTGCTCAATCTTCTACCATGCACTCGTAGCAGCACTGATGCTTCTACCTATGAACTACCACAAGAGTTCCACCTACAAAGTAATTTTTTCAAAGGTTTATATAAGATTTCTACATTATTTCCACCGCCAAATAAAATTTAACAAAGTTAGGGTTGCACTATCATCATAAGCAATACTTGTAATGCTTTGGTAAAGAAATTTCAATCTATTTGTGTCTGCTTGCCACAAATTCAAAATCCTGATTAGCAACCAAACTGTTATTTATGTCCTTATTGTTATTTCATGCTGGCTGTCTTTGAATTTTAATGTGAGCCTTCTCTGTGTATCCTAAATCTACTATTATTCATAACAACATACCTCTCTGTAGGCTGTTGTCTTATAAATCATACATACACCTATCAATAAATGCTCTAAGGTATATCTACCACCTGGACAGCGCTGAGTGTTTTAAATAGTCCAAAGTTATATGTCAATGTATTTAAAATCTGCTGTAGTGTCACAGTGGAGCAAATACACCTGTGTACACCTGGGAAAAAAGACAATATGTATACAGTACATCCTATAGACTTGACAGGCCCTATTTAAATAAACCATAATAATGTCATAAAAGATATTTTCTGTCATCGAGGGTGCAGATTTGAATCTCTGCAAAGAAAGATCTGTTGTTTTAGGGTCATGATTGTGGAAACTGCCTGAGGCCAGGCACAAGTAGGTTCTGCAAAACCTTTTCTGAGAGGAGAGGTTGGAGAAGTCTCTTTAAACTCGACAAAACTCCGGGTAAAGTTAAGCCAATCCATAAACTGTTTACTTGAAGGACTTGAAGAGGCAAGCAGTCTGAAGTTTGCCCTTTGGTCTCACTGCTGCTTTGTACTTCCTGGTCCATATGTTTGTGGCAGGAAGAGGGTGTAAGCCCCTGCAGTCTAAGAAAGGCATGCTTGAGGCAGTGTGTTTCTCCAGACTGAAAGGCAATAGAGTTTGGGGTCACTTAAAATTATGCCTACCTTGGGGGGCAGGGGTCCAGGCTACAGGACTTCAGCAGCTGCGGAGGACGACGGCTGCTAACACACAGTGTTTCATCTGCAATCTCCCTAGTTTGTTTGTTCAGACATGTCACCACAGCCTCCTGGACACCTGCACACAACAAACAAAGGTCACAACCAGCTCTCTGTACCTGCAGGGGCAGCCAAGGCCAGCGGTGGGCCCAGCAGGAGCAGCAAGGCTGCAGCACGTGGTGACAGCCAGCCTCGGGCTGGCAGCTCTGGGGCTGCAGCCCCAGCTGCACACTTGTCATTGCTTTCAGGCTAGCTGAAAGGTTTCTCAGTGCTGCAGTGAATAGTCCAGGGATTCCTTCACTGCTCACCTCCCTGGACAGAAAATTGTCCAGTGCTCTCATTTTTTTTTCCTTTTTGCATGAAGTGCAATGAGGCACTTTATTTTTCAGGCCAGGCAGGCTAAGGTGTGAAGATGGCCATGGCTTTCACATGCTGTATTTTAACCAACAGTGTGACTTGCAAAAGCAAAGTAAAACGTGGTCAGACAATTCAGCTCTTTTCAGTTTACTCTTCTGCATCCATAGGCCTGCACCCAAACTAAAGATGAAAACCCACAGAGTATATCTGAGAGTTGGGAAAGAATGGGTTAGAGAGACCTTGGAAAGAACAGCAGCTGTTGGGACTAAGAGAAACTGGAAGATTTGGTTATTATAGTTTAACTCAGAAAATCCTTGTTACAGCCAAAATCCTTACGTAGTCTATGGCATACAGGTTACTCTCACTTTTCCTATGACTAGGGGCATCACAGGCTTTTTGGATCACAAGGTTAGAAAGCAGGAACATCGGGGATTGCAACATTACATGCCACAAGGAAGAGGAATGGATGAGAAAATATCTATTTCCCTATGGATAAAAGGGCTCTGAGGATAATAATTGGCCAGAACTTCCTGAGAATCTGATCCATAGTGGTTCAAATACAATGAAAGTATGCTTTTTACATTCATTCCTGAGACCTGAGTTAGGAAAAGATTGAACTCCCACCAATTGCATTACAGTTTCTGAAACACTTTTCCAAAACATCTCACAAATTTTTAAAGACGCTAATGTGAAGGGAAAAAAACCCAAACCAAGACAAAGTGTTTTAAGACCTTAAAGACCTCCAAAAACACGTCACAGAGTTAACAATATATTCTGGTATTTCTAATTCCAGAGCATGTCATTAGACAAAAAATTATTTCATATCCTTCAAGAGGACCAAAGTGCTATGTAGCTGATCATAGTCCCTGTATTCCTGACATTATTCACAAATTAATTCTCCTTAATCTCAGTATAGGCTGAGGCTCCCAGAAAAGAGGCTTCTTAGCCATTTTTTTGGCTGCTATGTGTGTAAGCCTATTAAGATCATGGCTATGGCACAAGATTGTGCAGTGTGTCTCCCATACCCCAGATACCAAAAAAAAGAAAAACACTTGACAGTTTTGGACATGGACATCAACATCAAATTTACCAAAGTCCCTGCAGTCAGCCAGTGCTGTTGGTGGTTTCCTTCTTTACAAGGTGGCCCCATATTTTCAATTTTGTTATTCAAGTCATCTCTCCAAAGACTTTAAAAAAGTGTAAAAAGGGTAACCTAGTAAAAAGACAGAACTAATGGTACTGATTTATATCTAGGAAAAGAAACTTACAAAACCTTTATATATGAACAAGATGTTCATTGCCCTGTCATGTTCATTATTTTTCTAGCTCAATCATTTTTCTGTTGAGCATGGAATCATATTGTGTGCAGGAAGCACAGGCATATGGATTCTCCAGAATGGAATGATCCTGGCTGAAGAACAGAGGTGGTTCTCTACCTGATGGGAAATGGCACTGTGTTCAAACTACTGGTCTCTATTTTGCATGGAACATCTGTGCAGGCCTGATATCAAGACCAATTTGATGAAGCCAAGAAAGAAGGGCTGCTGATCCAGAGGTATGGAAACCATGAAAGCATTTTTCCAGACTCTGTGGAAAGAAACTACAGATTCCTGCCTCATGCTGGCTGACGTGTTTCTGTTTGCTAGGTAGACAGCTCACTCACCTTCTGTCCTTCTCAGATAAAGTTTTGTAAACTGAGTGTACTTCCACAGCTTCAGTTTTTCCTCTCTGAAGGGTGTGTCACCAGCGAGCTCTTGAACAATTATTATAAATTTAACACTTTTCCATTGCCTGCTTCAATGCTGAATACTGAAAAGTGATGACTATGAGGTCTTGAATTCAGCCTTTTCTCCATTTCTCAAGCTGATGGTTATCAAATTCATATAGCTAAGCTCTGATACTACTGTTCTTCAGTTTTCAGTATCCAACCAGCCCTAAACCTCACAGTAAGTTCATTCCTTATGCCTATTTCTTTAATCTAGTCATCTCTGATTGCAATTCCAATAATTCTTGTCCAGACTACAGGTATTCTAGTCTGTCTATTAATATTTCTTTTTATCTTTGACAGGTCCAGTAATCATGTCTGACAGCACAGATATCAAAGAAAAGGGTTCCAGTCTGAATATGATTGCTAGAATGTTTATTGACACTTTTCAGCTTTAATAGCTTATGCCAGAAAACAAAAAAACTAACCCAAACCAAAAAAAAACCCAAAACAAACAAAAAAAACCCCAAACAAAACAAAACCCAACCAAACAAGCAAACAAAACAAACAAACAAAAAGGAGAGAGATAAAAAAATCTGGCTAGCTCCAGCAGTAAAAAATGTTATCAGAATTACTTTCTTTAGCTTCCTCTGGAATCTCACACTACTGTGTCTCAGCATAATGACAATAACTGTCCCTCTACTTTTGATAGGTCAATGTGGCAAATGGTTATAAGCTTTAAATTAGGATGGCTCATTGAACATTTAGAAAATATAAAAACTTTTGAACATAAATCAGAAGTTCCACAGCACAGAGATAATTTAAAAAAGTATATGAATTTCAGTGAGTTCATTTGCCAAGTAATTGAATTTGAAACATTATTTACTGCACAATATTATTAGAACAAAAGCCTTCTGCTTTAAATTGCTTTTCTTGGGAAAAAAAAGAAATCAGTTCTCAATAGGAAATCACAGTATAAAAATGTGGAATGGTGGGATGTGAATTTAGGCAGCCTAAGTTCACTTTCAAAACATCATCAAATGCGAATTCTACGTTTATATCTACCAGGATAGAATAATTGTTACATGATATTTGATGACAGCTCTGGGAAATGAAGCCACCAGCAGTAGACTATATGACTAACTCATTCCTTCTGGTTGCTGCTTCTGGGAGGTGAAAGGTTACTTCTGCATCTATCCTGTTTCTTCTCCCAGGACTCTAAACCCAATAAAATTAGTTTGACCAGTCTTGCACCTATAGCTACAAAAATATCTGATTTAGCATCTGCTAATCTGGAAAGTTTGGAGTTGATGTCAGACAAAAAGAAATCTTAGCTAAAACTTTTTGCTGACAATTGAGAGATTAGCTTTATAAAGAAAAATGTCTCCTACAAATCAGTCTCAGTCACATTTGAAAAATACAAGCGTGAGCTCTACATTTTAAGAAATTACTTTGTTTCAAGAGGATAGTTCTAGGAGCTGTTCAGGTTTTGGTAGTCCCAGTAAAAGTGTTGATGAATTGTTACTGCATGCCAGTAACATCAACACATGACATATACTCTTGTAACATCAGTGTTTCTCACCACTTAGCATACAGTAGTGTCTTTTTTTTTTTTTTTTGTGTAGGAAATAAAGCAAAAGTTTCAGTGGTCTGACAGCTGTGAACTGCTCTAAATATTGACTACCATCAGCAAGCCAAAAGCAAGCACAGAAAACCTTTGCATTATTTTCTACTAATTGAGATTTTCAAGACTATTGCCTGTGAATTTGTACCTATTATTAACTCATAAAATGCTGAGTTGTTTTCAGTTCTACAGTATGTATTTTGAATTTTTCTACAGTAATCCTTTCTTAAATCACCTGAAAGTTGTAAAGTAAAAAGACAAGAACTGGAAAACTCTAGGTTTAATTAAAAAGATGCTGAACTGGACATATTTCTCAGAACTAGTTAGATAACATGATGGGGGAAAAAAGGATATCGGTCTATAGTATGTGCAACCTGAGAACTTGATTAACTTTGAGAAACTATAATTGCCAAACTTGCTTGTTGCAGACAACCACATAATTAGTGCCATTTTGACATAAGTTTTCTTTGGCACTGGGATTGAAGCTGATGTCCCTTATTGATAGGAGATAGGGAATGGCTGAGCCCTTAAAATATCCATTATTTTTTCATCTGCTATGTGAGGACAATTTACTTCCATATGTTTTTGCTTGCACAGAGCAAACCAAGACATAAGAACTAAAAATTGTATGTGATTGTTAGCATGTACCATCAGATCCCTTTAGCATTTAGCTTTTTTTGGGGATTGCCTTTGGGTGATCAGTTGATAAAGGAAACAGAAATATGTGATAAACTGAGCACTCTTAGTGAGAATCTGAGCACAGATCTGGAAGCGCTGGGCTAAAATATGTTGTGCACATGGGATTTTATGCATTTCTTATCTTGCCTTTTCAAATATGTTTGGACTCAACAATCTTAAAGTTTTATTTCCTTCCTAAATGATTCCATGATTCTAACTAGCCATAGTGAAGCAGCATGTCTATGGGTATTAAGTGCCAAGCACACACTTAATGAAGGAAAAGAAATCCAGCACCGAAACATTTTGCACTTACCTCCTCCGCAGGACTCTGAGCACTCTGTAAAGCCTTCATATTCCCAGTCATAGAGCTCATCGAACTCCTGCAGGCTGCCATACAAAAGCTGAGTCTCCTCTGGGGCGTATTCCACTGCCTCCCCACTGCAGGGACCACTGTAACAGGCTCTGTGAGACACAGGTTTGGGACCTTCACATTCATCCATGGGCAGATCAGCCACAGACTGAGAGAAAGAGAGGAGCACTTGGCATTTCACAAGCCGCATCTGGCTGCCTACTCCACAGGTGACACTACAGGTGGACCAAGCCTCAGGAATAAACCTGTGAGAGGAAGAAAGCAAGGCAAGTTATGTCCACAAGCTGCTAGGGAAGCAAAAGCAGGATAGTCCTATCCAGGTAAAATGTTATTTAACCAAAAACAAGTACTTCATCCCATCACACATTTTTTAAAAACTACACGCAGGACAGCTCAGTGGCAGGTGTCCTCATAGCCCAGAAGTAAGACAAACCCTTGTAACACCCACCTTGATCCTAAAACATCTCAGTGCAAGGCATCTAGCAATCTCCCAATAGGCCCAATGTGCATGATGATCCCACTAGCTACCTTTTTCAAGTATTCAAACTAGATAATCGTTGCCTTAGTTGTTAATTTTTTTTCACTAGTCAGTATTGAGCAGGCTGCTGTTATCTGGTAGTTGCAGAACTACATGGAAAATAATTTCAATTGTTTTTCTTGTGTCACAGGAACTGTTTTTAAGTCTTAATTTGAAGCTAGCAAAAGGTGAAGAGAATTCATAATTTCTTAAGCTTTTTTGTTGTTGTTGTTTGTTTTATTTTTCTTTTAAAATTTATATAAATACAATTTAAAAAAAATTAATTTTTTTTTCCACAGGACATTTACCTTTCTCTCATTAAAAAAACCCAAACCCAACAGTGTTTAATTTCTATTGTGGTTTGTTTATCTTTTGCACTTTCATCCCCCACCTTTCTCTCACTGACTTTCCCTTCATGCTGAAGTTAAAAAAATCCAAAACCTAAAAGGGAAGCTAGTTTTTTCCCAGGATGTATATATCAGGATCCTTGACTGGAAGATCACAGTCTTTTGGAGCAGAGAGTGTGCATCTCTTCACTCACTTTTTGTGGGTCTTCATAAAATCTTGTTATAAACCTGTCATCCACTACTAGAACTATACATGGAAAGTAGCAGAAAGGGAAGAAATGAACTGCAAATATTATTGTAATATTTGAAAATATTTATAATGCTGCTACAAAGACTGAGAGAATTCTTTTAGGAGCAAAGCTTTTGGGAAACTCATGATGCAAACTGATTCTACCTTCCTACTCATGAGATATTTTAACTTAAAATATCAGTCTTGTTTCTAAGATGATATCTTTCATTTTGAGAGGGTTTTATGCTTCAGCAACACAGGCAGGCCACTCTAGGACTGCAGATGCTGAAATTCTATTTAGATACAGAAAATCTCCTTTCAGAGATTAAGCAGTTTGCATCAGCCACTGTCACTTAGGTATTTTGACTAGTTGAAATGTACAGCTTCTTAACCTGGTAAACTGAGAAGTAGAAACACTAACCAGATTATGGGGAAAAAAAGTCCTGGTCTTCATCAGAAGCTGTCTTTCTTACAGTTTTGAACACTGTAAATTTTTCTGTAACTTTGCTTTGTTGAAGAACTCCTGTACTCCAAATCAAAAGGGAGGATATTCTTCATGGTATTAAAATTATTAATTTAGAAAAACAGAGATACTTCAAATACTTGGAATATTTACACATAATGTGTATCATACATACAAATGTTGGAAAAAAGGGAGAGGACACAAACGAAAAGTAAGAACATTACTAAAGAAGACTGGATCCTTTTTAAAACGAGGCTTGATCTATAAATGTCAGGTATTATATTATTTCACCCATGTAAGCAACTCATCACGAAAATAATACCTGCAGGATATTGTTTTTTTTAAAGTGCTCACGTTGGAAATGTGATTTAATTCTAATATAACTGTTAGCTGGTAAAGAGAATATCAGCTGAATCAAAAGAGTTAAAAGCAGAAAAAAGAGGGGAAACCCTCATTAAACCCTGCAAAGAAATCTCCATATAGTAATGGTCATTAAAAATGGAACATTCATGTAAAGTGAATGTATAACATAAATATACTATGTTTCTGAATTTTCCACAATCCTAACACCAGAAAATTATAAAGGTTTTCAAAGATCTTTGTGCTGTGATTAATGACAAATGTTGCCAAATGGTGAGCACAAACCACAAAAAGTATATGAATAAAAAGGAGACAGTTCATGGATTTGAAGTTATTTGTCCTGCATATAGCTCATCTTCCACTGCTCAGCATTAGGCATTTCTGTATGCTAACCTCTGAGTTACCTAGAAAATGGAAGTAGTGGAATAGATATACTGAGGAAGTATTTTTTTAGAGAATGTGAAATGATTGAGGTTTCACTTGTCATTCCATATTGTTTAATTAAATCCCACTGAAATAACTGTCCCTCTAAAAACAACCGTAATAAACAAGCCAAAGGCAACAACAGATTCCTTCAGCTAAGGACTGATTTATACTCCCCTCCATACAGAAGTATATACGTAACTGGAGAAATCAGAAGAGAATTCAGAAGACAACATCAATGTTCAACAGTGGGAGACCTTTCAGAGCAGGTCACAGTGGGTTCAGGATGAGACCCACAGAGAGCTCTGCTGAGTGTTTCAGAGATTTTCAAAATTCTTGATGCATTTAGCAACAGCGTCTTCTGTCTAGCACATGGTTTCCTACAATATGTTATGAAGGAAAACAAGTGTATACATACTGGTATGCTTTGAGCTATGGAGAAAAATAGCTAATTTTCTTCACTGCTACATAATTACATATTGCCCTTAATTTTGATTGCTCAGTGGTTTTTTGTTTGTTGCTTTTTCCATTTTTGCTTTGTTTGTTTGTTTGTTTTAAAACACCATTGGTTAAATCCATGGCTTAGATAAAGTCTGAGGTTTTGAGACATGCACATACCAGTGGGGCTGAGTATTCTAAGGCAGAGACACCCATCTATTAAGGTCTCTAAACTCAGATACTACTGGTGAAATGAAATGTTCAGTGGCTTGTCTGAAGGCTTGGGAATTTTCTGTGATGAATCCAGAATGGAGCACAGACTTCTAGACTCCTTGTCTTGAGCTGAAATCCAATTCCTTCCTTTTCCTTCAGGAAAAACCACCTTTTCACGGGTTTTAAGGCCTGGGTAACACCACAGGATATTCACATAACAGCACTGGATAGCTGCTGGTGTCATTATTCAGAGACATGAAACAGTGGTCTTGCCACTTATCAATAAAATATCAGGCTCCATCTGTCAGAGTATTAAAACTGGAGGCAGCTGCACAGGTCCAATTCCAATCAGAGTGATTCCATTCAGCCCCTTTTAAGTTGCTTGAATATGACTTTTCCTTCAGGTTTGTTTCTTTATTTGATGTTGTTGGTGCTTTCCATTCACTGCTGCCTTTGTCCACAGGGAACAACAACTGTTTCTCTCCTGTGTTGTTGTTACACATAAATATTAAGTAGCTGTGACTGTTCATAGTGGGTCCTTGAATGAGTAGATAGTAATCCTTAGCTAATGTGTGCATTGGTGACCTTCCCTTTGACCATGTATATCAGATATGAATATATATGAATAGAGTATATAAATTCACTATGTGAATCTAAAGTGAACAAGCAATGGCTCAGTAGATAAAGTGATATATGTCCTCATTATCTTTTTTTTTGGCAATCCAACAATCAGAACATGATCAATTTTTTACAGTACAGCCATAATAGGAAGTTTTAAACTTACTTACTAACCTGTGAACCAGGTATAAAGAATATGATGGAAACTGTTCAATAGGGCAAATCAAATTAAAATAGTTTATGTGTCTTCAGAAGCATAAATACCTACTGAAAAGTAAGAAAGATATATTGGTTGCCTCTGCCACACTGGTCTCTCTGTCCATATCCAATTCCCTGAGGGCTTTGTCACCCCTGCTAATGCATGTCAGGAATTTCCCTTTGTTTTTTACTGACCTGGCCCCATCACTATGATGGTGCCATCTGGCATCCAGATATTATTGTTTGCCCTCTCCTCCATCAATCTGCCATTCCCCCCCTGACTTTTTTTTTATGGCTAGCACCAGGGTTGTTTATAGCAGTATGTTAAAATCTGGACAAGGTGTTAACATACAAAAGCATTTTTCAAAAGTTAGAAATCTTTTAAGAAACCCTCAATCTTTTTAGAAACTACTCATAAAACTAATCTCATTATACATAGAAAACCCCACGCTTTTTAAATCACAACTGCTGTTCTTTCTGGCTGTCACACTGTGCTGGTCTAATGAATTCTAGAGGAAGAGGTCAGACAGAAAGATTCAGTGGCTCCTTCCTCAGATAACATTTCTAATGCCTAGTGAATGGTCACTTCAGGGATGGACAGCAATAGGAGAACAACATGCACCTCAACACAGGACAGCAAGGCCTTCTCACCTTAAACATTTGTGTTGACAAAGATGACAATACTTCGTTACCAACATGGAATGTTGCATAGTAGTTCCATCAGCAAATAGTTTTTAATTGATCCCATTTAGGTGTGCAGTAGGTCAGACAACCCAAACATACCTATTCCCTCTAGACTTGAAGTGGCTGAATTGTTTGTGATTAACTGTTTGAGTAGCAGAACTAATAAAGAAATATTTCAGATGGATTTACATTTGAAGACTGAGTGCCCAAGTGGATACTTTGCTATCTTTTAAGGATTGAACTCTTTTAAAACCTTTCCTTCAAGTGGGGAATCCTACTCAGTCTTTTATTTTAGTGACATGTGTGGAAAACTTCTACTGAATTTCCTGAAGAATATCAACCAAGTTTGACAGAAGAGTAAAATTCTCTGTGATAATTTTATACCTCTGTCAGAATCAGTTAATAGCAGTAAATTCAGACATTACTGAGAGGAGAGGAAGGCAACTGACAGATAGACATATACAGAGAAAATTAAACTGTAGGACTTGTTTGCATTAGAAATTCCTGAAGATATAAATTATGGAAGGCATTATACACAGACGGAATAAAACTGTGGCATCTGGTGCTCTGGCAGCACATGTCAGAGAATGATCACAAATTGCAGGTGGAAGGATAGTACGTGAGAAATATTGTAGCTTTATAAATCATAGCATGCAATTTCATAACAAAAATAATATTCAATAGAAAGTTACAAAAATCAGAAGACAGCAATACAGACATTCACAAATGTGAGAACTCAATTCATAGAAGAAATATGCCGATTCTCAGTATAAACTTTGAGAAAGACAATAGAATTGCTTATAGCTGGGCTTTGTTTTCTTTGCCTGAAGAAGGATAAAGTGGAAAGGTCACAGTGGTCAGGGAAGAGTGGTCTACTGGTTACAAAGAATGGCCCTGTCTGTAGAGGAGAATGGGGGCAGTCAGGGACTTGGTGGCGTAAGAAAGCTTGGCAAGAACCTCAGATGAAGTGAGGGAGAAGAATGAATCTTTGCTGATATCTACCCAAGTGGAGTAATCAAATTGGTAATTGCTGCTCCAACACGGAGTGAATAGGAAAGTCATTTAATCAGCCAAAATATGATCATTCATCAGCCAAAATATGTGGGTGGTAGCCTGACATCTGTAAGGATGGTAGGCAATGGAGTATTACATCGTGTCTCTGCCCAGCTGCAGAAGCACTGGCCAAAAGGTGCATTATCAGGGAATACACCTCACACTTGGTGTGTTTGAAATCCCTACACAGCTGAATGAAAGCTGACGCCAAAGTTGGTTGTTCCTTGTATTTTGGTGTGTTATAAATGTTTTGTCTCCTTTTTTATATTGTTGCACACAGTTTTCCAATCTAATAACCAGGACCTAAAATGAATGACTGTTTAAAGTCAGACATTAATGAAAAACAACAATGTTAATTGTGAGGCACCAAAACCAATTTTAGGCGGAAGTTCACTGCTCAAGATTCCTGAAAGAGATTGGATATTTTAGAACAATATGCAGATGGATGTTATGGTTTACAAATGGGGATTGCATGGATGGTTCTTCCAGCACAAATTTTCTAAGTTTTTATTTGGTTTTCCTGTCTCATGCCTTATCACCAAAAATCATTCTAAAGGAAACTCAAGGCATCTCTGAGCTTTGGGAAAGTTTGTGTGAAGACCCTGACTTCGTGCCCTTTATTCTTCCTGTTAGTCAACAGATATAAAAATCTGTACTTGAACTTATATTAACTGGGTTTCTCATCAGCCTAAAATAAAGATTAGAAATACTTCTAGAGGTCTGCCTTGCAGGGAGAAAACAATTGTAGGAAATGTCACCTCATGGCAGACTGAATCTAGTCTGGGCTGTGGCCCACTGTCCAGAATGGGAATAATAGTATCCCACTGGCACGACTGAAGCCTTGCAGTAGATGCAGCAGTCTTTGCAGAAAATGGCCTCCAGTGCAGCAGAGCAGTGACATGAAGTATGGAGGTGTCATAACTGCACTTGAAAACAATTTGAAATTCTTAAATCCCTTTCCCTTTAGATCTCTCAAGGACTGTTTTAGTATCACAAGTAATATACCTGTAAGGTTTTCTACAATATTTTATTAAAATACACATCATGACCAACAACAGGTTGTGCCTATTCTCCACAAACATATTTTTGTTACTTCTTAAAGCTACATATATCCATATATGTATATATATATACACACAAACAAACATATATACCTATATTCCTTTTCTACAGTGCAATCAACCTTGTTCACAAAACTGATCTAAAAATTTCTTAGTGTAACAAATTACTCTGAATATGACCAGAGTAATTTGATAGCAGCATATCAGTATTGTTCCTATTTTATGTATGTTCCCAAGGATTATTTACAGGTTGATAAATGCACATTTAACTAAGTAGTTTAGTATAGCCACGAGAAAAATCACAATAAAATGCACTTTACAAATGAAAAATTAGTATATCCACAAATATCAAATTTTATAGGCTTTGCCTCTGAATTAATCAACATATAAAGTCTATGGAACTCTGGAAGAAGTTAAAGATCTCATTATACTATATGTGATAGCTGCTACAAATATATGTAGAGACATACAAATGCATTTGTCTGTGTAAAAATATTTATCTGTGTATGTGTGTGTATAAATGCTTCTGTATACATATATTTGTCTATATGTATGTACATATACATATGGTAGCTGTGTATTTTTTTTTTGGTTTGGAGGACTTATTACATATGTCTCCAGCTCGCTGGCAATGCTCCAGTTTCTAATTACTTCAATTAAGATTAATTATGCCAAAACTGCAATTATATTGCATTGGCATTTTTATGTTTTATTAATCTAGTATATAGTTGCAGTTGTAATAAAAAATGCCATGTGCTCAAACACAAGGAACTGGATATTGATGGACCCTCTGTACGGAAGTTGCAATTATAGCATGGATTTATCAGAGTTTCAGATAAAAACATCTAAGTTTTTGTACTTATAATAAAACATAAGAATACTTATAATTACTCAGTCTCATTGCTCTAGGCTTATGTGGTATGCATCACAGGATTCTAGTTTATTTTCTTGTAAAATTTATATGTTTTTTTGCTGTTACTATGCTTTTCCTTGGGGAAAAAGGCAAGAGGGAATCATCACTGGCTGCTTTGTTTTGCTTATTGCTTCACAGGGGTATTGATAAAATAAATAAAACTGCCAAGCTGTGAAGATATAGTGGTAATAGAGAGCATATAAATACATAGGTGGATGCACTTTTATTATAATACTCTTGTAATGATCTTACATAAAATGCATATATTTGATTAAATTAAATCTTCATTTACCCTCTTGAAATCTGTCTCTTTGTACCTAAGTATGATACAGCCTTAAGACCATGGATTTCCATAGGGTTGGGTTCATCCTTCACACTCTAGCAGAAGCCAAGCACATTCAGGAGATTGTGCTAGTTCTAAGCCAGTCCCAGGCTCCCATGTGGAAACACAGAACCACAGAGGACTTTGGATTGGAAAGGACCTTAGGGATTCTATAATTCCCATTCCCCATGCTTTGGACAGGGACAACTTCCACCTAGACCAGGTTGCTCAGAGCCCCGTCCAGCCTGGCCTTGAACACCTCCAGGAAGGGAGCAACCGCAGCTTCTCAGGATCACATAACAAGAACCTGTTGTAAGCAAATTTTTGAGACTTACGAGGGTTCTTCAGATACGGCTGTTCCTTCCTCCAGCTCTTGAGCCTGCTTATACCATGGCAACTTTGCCTCCACAGGAAGTTTCTCTATGGAGCAAACACAAGCATGTGAAAATAGGATGCATGTGGGAACACTGCTATGTGTGCCACCTTCCCTTTGCTCACTGAGTGTGATGTATGGGTGCCTTCACACACACAGGGGCCAAGCAGAAGGAGGAGAAAGAGAAATGAGAACACAGAGGAGAGAAACATACTCTTTCATCACCTGGACTATATTGTTTACAAGGTTGTACGGCCAGATATTTAACTGTTGCAGGTAGAAGGGACAGTGCCCTAAAGACAGACAGGCAAATTAAAACTGTCACCTGTCAGACTATACAGCGGGACTGCAAAAGTAGGCACTTTGGAAAGTATTTTTTTGGAAGGAAACTTGCAAGTGTTACAGGCCTGCATCACACATGGTAAAATGTGTAACATGCCTGTATCTACTTTTAAATTTCAGAATGTCAGAAGATATGCTGAATTTGGTTTTGGGAGATTACAAAAATAAAGAAAATCCTGCTTTGATGAGTGATACAACAAACAGGAAAACTATAATTAAATGGCCGAGCTACGCTTTTCAACTCCGTTTATCAGTTCATCAACTATGTGGATTTAAAAAAATGAACTTGATACTTTTTCTGTCATTCCTGATGGAAAACAGTGGAGCTGCTTTTCTCCCTCTCCAGGATGTGCGCACAGGGTAATGAGCTGCTCTGCTCTGGGGAATGCAGGGCCACACTGCTTTGCAAGCCAAACTCCACTTTAACGCAGGGTCAGAGCAGAGTAGTTGAGCTGGAGGCAGCAGAGCTGTTTTAGCTCTACATGGGTATAAAGCAAGAGCAAATTTGGCACTAAAGGCTGAGAAGGAGCTCTGCACTTCAATAGAACATTCTGGGCTAGGATCAGGGGAAAACAATACAAAGTGCAGTGAGACTCAGACTACTGAGGAGAACCATAGCCAAACCTATTTGCTACTCACAAATCATCTAAGCCTTTTGGGTTTGTGTAAGGATGGACTTGTACTTGCCAACAGGAGCAGGTTAATGTCATTCAGAATAGTCGGGAATTTTCTGTGGCTCTATTGTGCAGCACATTTCACACATGCACGTGAAATTTTCCATCTCAGTTTTATCACAAAGGAAAAATCACCTACAACTTGACTGAACAGCTACTGCAACTTTGGTCAAGCAAATTTCCTTGGAGCAAGTTATCAACTGAGGAACAGAGGGATAATAGAATTACTATTCCTCTATCTTCAGAACAGCTTTCCAAGCTCTTCATCCTAACATATTAGTGCCATTTGAGGGTGAATGCCATCACAGTTCTTAGGTTAATCTATATTTTAATAATAATCCAGAAGATGTAGGAAATGTCTCTGTGCTCTACAGTTTGTTTTATGGGTTTTGGAAAAATCACAAATTACTTATGTGATTTTTTTGCTTAGATGCAAGTGCTTGTAAAAAGCAAAATTCTTGCCTAACATAGCCTGTTTTGTGACCTTTTAAATAACCTTCCTTTTTTTACAGGTGTAGTTAATTAGCATGTACTCTGTAAAATTTGTTAGAGGATTAGAAATGTTGATGTTGTACAGTATGCTTTGACAGAAAAATGAACAAAAAGCACTTCTAACATAAGCTAAAATTTTACCTTAGGAGAATAAAGTAAAATATTTTTTTTTAAAACACTTCCAGTAAAAACACTTCTATTATGCAGAAAGTTGTATTAGATGAATACACATTCTCTAGAAAAACTGAAAATCACTACTCATTCTAGTGATATCCTATTTTTTCCCATTATTGGTGCAATATAAAGTGCCTTAGAGCTTGAATAAACTAAAATGAAATAAAGTATATCAACAATTTGCCTTCTTTTTTTTTTTGCAATTTTGCCTTCTATTTCTTTTTTGCAGTGTGTTAGGAGAAGCAAGACTTGCACATTTTTTGCCTTGCAGCTTCTGTCAGCTAGGAAGACTGTTTTCTGCTTTGAGCTAATCTAGCTGTCGAAAAAAACCAGTCTAGGACTAAAACATGCAATAGATGAGAGGTTCATTACCCCTTCTGCCCTAAATTTTTAACTCCAATTGTGTGAAATAAAAAGGAAAAATTTCTAGCCTAAAAATAGAGTAATTTGGGTTGGGTGGCACCTTTGTACACCATCTAGTCCAACACTCTTTTGAAACCACTGCTCAGCCTTCATATATACAGATATCCAAGCATGGCACCTTGCATTATGAAGGGAAAACTGTGAGAGTGTTGCTGAACAAAGATGAGGAGGGAAACTAAACCAAATTATGCCAAGCTTTGCACAGGACTTTTCATTCCATGTGAAAAAATGGAAGAAGGAAGTAACTAGCTACATTCAGAAATTACACATGTATGTGCCGCAAAGGGCAGCACATGATCTTATGCAGGGTAAAGATGTCATGTCCTCGCAAGGGTGGGATTCCAGAAAGGAGTAATTTACTTTGTTCCATGACAACTCCCGTTTGAAGACATTTCATGACAGATAGATCCTAGCTGGCCATGCATGCTTCTAAGCAGAAGTCAGTTTTGGATGATTTGCCGCACAAGATCTCTTTTGTGTCTTGCTGCATTTAGCTCGGATGTAAACAGTGAAAATATTGCCAAATTTACATTTCTACTGCTTAGTCTGCTGGACTGCAAATTAACTATGAAAAGCCCAAAGCTTGTAAGATGAAAGCGGTCAGCACTCACTCCAAGCTGCTGGCAGGCAGACAGGAACAGACAGGTGCAAAATCATAACTCAGGTGCAAGTGGAAACAGTGATGCCAGCAGCGAAACAAAACGGCTGAACATGAAAGAGCTCTGAAAAATTTATGAGAAACATTCGGCCTCATTACCTTTGGGCTTGTAGCAAGGAGTGGGTACGACACATTCTTCTTTTATGTGTGGCTTTGTTTTAGTACTACAGCCTCCTGTATGCATTCCCCTGTGGTCAATGCAGAGGACCACACGGTATCTGAGTCCTTGTCCACAGGTCACAGTGCACTAGATTGAAAAAAAATATGAAAGGAGAAAATGAAAGGAGAAAAAAAAGTCACGCATAGCAATGATAAATATAAGGGGAAAATGCAACATAAGAGAGCCAAACACAATGCAGAAACACCCAAACTTGAAAATAAAATATTTCTAATATTTGGTAATTATGGATAAGGCATAAAATTAACAGAAACTTTTGCCTTTTTGCTCAGAATATTTACTTTATTTGGATGGTTTGCCACTGGACTTCTCTTGCAGTGCCACTTTCGCAATGTTGCCTACTTGGCTTGTAGCCATCTGTCCCATATTGGATACGCTCAGTAACACCCTGTCAGTTTAATTTGGAGCCACTCTGTTTTGCTTGGACAAAGAACTGTGGCTTATGCGTCAACAGGGGCTACACTCAGCTATTCTGGAAAAAAGCACCAAACAGAATGGGAAACTATCAGGCTTTCTTCTCTCAGACACTTTCTTAAGTTTTTTTTTTTTTAATTTATTTTTGATTTGGTTCATCTACTTTTACCCTCTGCACAGATTGTTCCAAAATTGGTTGCACAGGAGAGGATCAAGAGTACTAATCAGTTGGAAGCGCTATGGATGTTACCAATGTTTTGCTCTTGGACAGCAGCTTTCATCTGAAAATCAACAAACACTTTGCAATCACCTCATCTGTAGGTAAGCTAGCCTAGCTTCTAAAGCACAATTTACTTGTTGAGAAACTGGGGTGGTGAGAAAATATATTCAAGCCAAGTCTTTATGCACAAAGTTAAAATATTTCACTACTTCTGTGGAAGGACATTTCCAAGACATTTACCCTCATAGAGAAGGAAAGGCAAGTCAAGAAAAGACAAATACAGGTATCAAAGAGCAGAGTCATATACAGATATTTGTGCTTCTTGAAATTTCTCTGTGATTTGGAATTTCAATTTATGACTGAAATACTGTAATACAGAAATATCATTACATGCTTATCGGGGGTTTTTTGTGCATTTCACTTATATTCCCAGTCTATTATTAGAAGAAGGTCACAAAATAATGTTGCGGAGTTGATTTATTTTTCCATCATTCTCCTTGCTCATGTTCATCTTATTAATATATTTTTCCTGAGTAGTTACTTTGCAGTTAGCAAACAGCATAACTTAAAACAGAGATGTTGGTAATGAGAGAAAACAGTAAATATTCTAACTTCCAAAACTCACTGAAGCATAATTTAAGATATTTTCCCTAGTGTGTTAAACACAAAACCAACAAAATTAAATTGGTTACCGGAGACCATTCTTGAGCAAGCCACTTTGGACAGTCAAATATATTGCAAGGCTGGGCAACAGGCATCTTCGGAGTATACATGCATTTCCATTCTTCCACAGGGCTGACGTGCCCCTGAATGTCTTCTTCCACACAGGAGACACTGCGGCTTTGAATGCCCCCTCCACAGGATGAGGAACAGGCAGTCCAGGGTGTACTTTCCCATCTGGGAAAACAAAGAGGCATCAGGAAACATTACCCTTCTTGTTCCCACCCCCACCTGTACCCCCAAAATGCATAAACTGCTGTCTGAAAGGTTGCTTGTTTGTATGGGATTTTTTGTTTGGTTGTGGTTTGTTTTGTTTTGTTTTTGTTTGGTTTAGCTTGGCTCGGTTCCGTTTTTTTACTGGGGTAACATCAGTAAAAATTAATCATGTATCTGTTTTCACAGGTGTCCACAGCAGCAAAGCATGCTCATGGCTGGTGTCTTTTACACCACAGTTAATAATATGAAATCTCCTCTCTCCCACTAATCCAATTACGACTGCCACAGAAAATCTAAATACTTTTTACTTAGTTGTTTGTTTTTCCTTTTTTTAATTGATGGGATTATCATATTTTCATAATTTCTCATATTCTGAAGAATCTTTGTCACAAATCACAGGAAACAGTATGCTCTGAGCCTGATGTCCCTTCTGCAGAACATAAAGCAAAAGAGCAGTGTTTTTTTCCAAGGAAGCAACTCAGTAGAGAAAAAAGAATGATGAGAGGAAATTACCAAAAAGAAAAATGTGACTATACTTCTAAGATACATGTCCTCTGATGGATAAACCAGGCGGACCTTGTTTCCTTACAGTTAAGGCAGTGAGGAGCTGAGAACCCATCTTTTCTCTACAAGTGCCATTGAGAATGTAATGAGAAATCCTAGCAATATATGCATGTTCTGAAAAGCTATGTACACTTACAAGAATAATCCTTTTTTTAGTGATGCATATGCCATAAGCTACGTTTTACTTTATATATATATATACATGTCTGTCCACACAAAATAGTCTGGTATTGCCTCTCTTATATTCAAGCCTTTGTCACAGATTGGACATGGGACCATTCCCATAATCTAGTGTGGCTACTCCTGTACATTACTGTGTATGACTGAAATACAGAAGTATGTTCTGCCCACCTGGAAACATTTAATGAAATCATTTAATACCCCACAAGGCAAATGTCTTCTTCATAATGACATTACAAATACTGTTTGAAACAACAATTTTGGTCAAAAGATTTCAGTTTTTGACCTCAAAGAACAGTTTTTGTGAAAAACACCCCAACAGTTTCCTCCTTCAGACAAAAAGTAAAAAACTGAAAGGGGAGGACTTTTATTGTCTCACAACAAAGGAAATATTTTTCTTAAGTAACAAATACAGGATCCCCAAGATTGTTGAGCAATATGAAAAATGCTTATCTTTCTCTCTAGTTTTCCACAGTATCAGCCCAAAATCTTCTTATAAGCACCTAGCTTATAAGAAGAGCAATATCCTCACCTGGCTACTGCCCAGCTGACTACTGCACCATGAAACTCAATGTGAAATGGCTTAAATTAAAAGTTGTTTATGAGTAGTAAAGCCACTGATTATTCTGCGACTTACTACTAGGAGTGGTGGAACAATTTTTACACCATCATGTGTAATCATGTGATTACAAGCCACATATTTTACAAAGATGTAATTTTAGGGGTACTTCTACTTAGATGTGTTTCCTGTGGCTCCTCTGAACAAGTTTCCCAACATACAGCTAATGTTTCTTACTACCACAAACAAGAGGCCCCAAACTGAAATTCACGAACTGCAAAATTTGCTTGGCTCAAAATTTGATGGCTCAGCCCACCTGAGCCATCTTTTCCTAGCCTTAAAAATGGATGACACCAGGAAGTTTCCTGAAGGTTTTGGGGCAAGTTTCCAGATGTTTTAGCCAACCTTAGCTATTTCAAGTAGCTTAAATATAGCAGATAGTTTCATTCTCAATTGGATGTTGGTCCATGTTTTGGCTGGAGACTGTGGAGTATGAACACACTACATTTGTACACTGATGCTGAAACCTTTGTGTATCAGGCCTCAATATAATTGGATAGAGATTGTTTCCTCACTTGGATGAGACTATCAAGTTGTCTAGAGGATTCTTTCTGTGATTTCATAATGCATGACACAACAAATCAATGAAGAAGAAAACACAGCACAATACTTTTGCATGTCCAGGCAGTATTTCAAAACCTAGAGGTTATTATCCTTCAGCTATTAAAAATTTTTATAATTAACAGTCTTATTCACTGCATTAAAAATAATTACTCATCTGCTTATCTCCATGAGAATCCTGAGTCTTGCATTAAAGACATTTTAATTGTGAGATAATTAATGATAAAAATCAGGTCTTGATCCTATTCCTGCCCTGATCACCTATTTCTTAGAAAAGCCAATGAACTAATGCCCCTGGGAAAGGCATTAGCATGGTTTGTAGGATCAGAACACTAATGTTGTCAAAACCCAAAATCTCACCAATTATAGGCATGCAAGAAACAGCAAAATGGGGGTGAGGGAGAGAAAATCTTGTGGTTCATAGCAAAGCCACAGATTATAGTTCTGCTCAGAGAGGAGTAAAGGTCAAGAATAGGAAACTTATGAGAGAAAAGGGGAAGTGGGGTTGAGGAATGAGAGAAAGAAAGGGATCACGCACTTAATAAATCTGCACTTCTCCTTCAGATAGGCTTTAATTTCAGTTCTGCATTGACAGAATTTATTACAACATGTTAGCACTTGAACATCTCTACATTAATCTGTAAGAGCCCAGAGAAGCAGGATCTGTTAATTTAGCCTGAGAGCAAAGCAGAAGTACAGAGAAGAACAAAAAAAAAAAAAAAAAAACCAGGTTTGTTAAGCCTAGCATCTGGTTGACTCTTTTACATACCGAGGAAGGGGATGGTAGAGGTCATAGGGCATGATCTGCTTGTATCCATCACTGTTAGGAACAATAATGCCAACCCTCTGAGTAGAAGGTACACATAATAAAATAAACACTAGATGATTACATTATACGACTTTTGTATTACAATATTGTATTACATTACACAGATTTTTATATTACAGTATTATAAATCAACAAAACAAGATATTTTACCTAAGATGTTATCCCATAAAAAAATATATTCCCATCCTACTTCTTCTGAGTAAATTCAAAGAATAAATCAGTGGTTACTACTTTTTGCTTATAAATATATATTATTGTTTGACAAATAAGCAATCTATTGCTAAAAGTGACCCAAATATTATTTAAACTTACATTTTTATTATCTAGCATCAAAAAGAATTTCTATACTTGATATATTCTTGGAGCTTGGATCCAAAGTCACTGATGACAACAGGGGAACTTTTATCTGCTGCAGACCTCTAAATAAAATCCTTTTTATAACTATCTTATGGTTGTTTCTGCCCATCGAATAAAACCTCTGCTTTTACAGGGTACAGGATTAGAAATCTGGGTAATCACAGTGCAAGAATTTGTATCTGCAATGCTTGTCTCTTCACCTTCAACTAGTCCAGACCTGCATTTTTTTTTCCCTGAAAGAAAGAAGGAGCCCGAGAAAAGATTAATATGTCAGGTAGAATTTTTTAGTTTGTCAAAACTGGTTGGATTGCTTTGCTGAACTGTTATTGGTGTGGTGTCACAATGTAAAATCTAAAAGTAATAGAAGGCAATAACATATATCAAAATTAGGAGTTTTCTGAAATATTATCTTGCCAGTTATGTGTGAGATGGATGCCACTTTTCGTCAGCTACAGGGTCTCACTGAATTGATGGTCTGAAATATCATATATTGTCTGCACTGTTTATAATTTTGGCTCAGAGTAACTTTAACCATGTTGTTTCCTAGTTATCAGACATATCTATTAAAATAAAACAGATGACCTAATTTATCACCTTCATCAAAGCCACTTGGGTATTTGGATGGAGCAAGTGGACAGAAGAATCAAGAAATGAATACTAATTGCAGTAAAATAAAAAGTGTGTCTCCATCCAAGTTACAGAGAGATGAAATTGAATGTCAAGAACAGAGGTGGTTTTGGAAGCCTTTTACAGATGAGAGGTGGGAGGTATGCTGCTGCAGATTTCTGCAAGGGGGAAGCAGTAATGGAGGGGGAAGGGAGAAAGTATTCTCCATCCTCAACACAGCTCACTGAAAAATGCTGCGAGCATTCAAAGGAGTCTTGTAAGGCCAGGCCTAAAGAGGTCTATTCTCCTTTTAGTCAACGGGGGTTTTATATGCATAACTTGTCCAAGATAGAAGAATGGATCCCATTGTGTTTCCACAGCAAGGAGTCAGCGCCAGGTCAGCATGCTGGAATTTTCCGGCTAAAGCGCGGGAAGCAGCTGGAGCCCTGGAAGTGTGTGAGAGGGACTAGACAGTTCCCTCTAAGATTAGCAGCCACTGCAGTCGCAGGAACTCTCTGCATGAGTGCACATATTTGCATTTTCGAAGAGCTGCCTGTCCTCACAAAAATCTAAACATCTAGGAGAGGTTGTTCTGGCACTGGGAAACTTTGGAAAAGACAAATGGGTCATTTAGAGTATGGTCAAAGAACAAGTCTTTTCAGACGTACCCTGATGGGAAGACAACTGTAGAATGTGGAGGAATTGTGTACTAGTATTTTAAGAAGATGGAAGGGAACTTCTTGTGAGGGTGTTTTTGCCCCTGCCTTGGGAATTTGCTATTTTCCTTACTCCTCTGCTACTGCTGTTGAAGTTTCCCTCTGAAGCTCTCTGTCTGCACTTTCCAGCTCAACAGCTTGCTGAGAAGTGGTTGGGAAAAAAAGTTAACATAGCGAGTTAAAAAATAAAATAATTACACTATAAAAGCATCTACTGCCTAAGAAAGAAGCAGATTTCAAAAAAATTTTATTCATTGCAATGAAAAGTATTTTATTTCTAATAAACTTGATTGTCTATGTGTGATCCAAGTCTACATGCTTTAGAATGCATTACTTCCAAGACTGTTCAGATAGAAATAACTGTACCATATTCAAAAACTGTTATGAATATTAAACAACATTTACAAAGCACTAGGTTAATATTGTAATTGGAAAGGTTTGACCAGCAAAAATTTTGCATGCAAAAATTACATTTCTGTAAACAGTATTGAGCTCCACAGATTTACTGATTCTGTCTTTGTCCATATGTGAAGGGCTGCCAAAGGCTCTCATTCTGCAACTACAAGAAATTGAATCACAGCCATAAAGTCTTAGCAAGGAAAAAGACCCCCACAATAATACACAATGGTTTAATTTATGACTTTAAAAACGAATTGTCTTAAAAGTTAAAACAGAAGAGCAGATGGTCATCGTATCATTAATGCCATCTGCACTTTTCTAGCTAGTCTTGTGTGAGGTTTTTTGTATGTGCTCCATAAAAAAATCCCTAAGACTAAGTTAACCCTTCAAAAAAAATCCCCACAAACTTAAGAGATTACTTTGGTGTATTCTTATTTTTGATGGGACAAAGTGGTTTAAATTCCATGACTCTATCAGTCCATCGTACTCCTATAAACAACATGGAAGAGATCTACTTTATGGGGTTTATTTACTGCACATCACCCAGATAATGCAAAGGGAATGGTGTGCTAAACGAGCAGGGGAAATAATAATTCCTTCACTGAAATATGTGCGAGTAGCTAACAGGACTCATTCGCAAAACATCAAGAGATTTGGCAGGAGCAGGAGCAGAAAGCAAATTACTTTGCAGAGCTGTTCTGTCTCATATGTCTGCGATCTACCAGGCCTTTCAGACCAACAAGTCCTATCATATATTCTGCACATTGGTTTTTTTCCTCCTGAGAGCTGGCAGTCT